>NC_052157.1:51311564-51420066 GCF_902713615.1 Scyliorhinus canicula | reverse complement strand
ATGGTAGATAATAAAACTTTTCCAAAAACTACAGTTAATGCCGAGGAACTTGGTGCAATAACCAACACTTGCTTCATCATTCAATGTGACATTTTTGCTAAGGACTTCAGTTGACGATTTAAGTTCTCACGGCATCCTTTGAAAACAATCTAGAAGTTTGTCCTCAAACTCGTCATGCTTAGTCTTCAAATGCCTTTGAATATTTGAGGGTTTTAAACCTTCATTTGCCAGTACTTCCCTGCATATAACACACATGGGCTTTGCATCCTGATTTGCATTGGCACAATACCTCAAGAAATCATTTTTATACTGCTTTGTTCCTGATTTCAGTTTCTTCTTAATGAATTGTTCACCAGAGGCCCTGGAGCTCTGTATACAGCTCACGCCAGCACTGCTTTGTCCTGCCCTGGACTTTCCTGAGAAGTTCTCTCCAGTAGATTCAGTTCTGAGATCCTGGCCTGTTTGTGTCTTTGGCCCTCTCTTCCTTATTACAAAATAATCCATCTTCAGTTTTTCACATCGTCCTATTGCTTGCTTGCTAACAGCTACAAAATGGAAGAATCTTTCCTCTATGATTTCGGGTCCAAAACATGGATGTACAGAGCGCGTAGCGTCAGTGTACATGCCAGGCGCGTGACCTTCTCTCTGATGGTGCCTCTGGCGGAAAGACACCATCTCACGGCCGGCATTCTTTTATTTCACTTTGAAATTTCATTTCCAATACCTGATTTTTCTACGTTTATGACTTTTTAACCACTGAAAATGAAAACAATTTCAGTTGAACATGTGCATCCTTATGGTATTTACACATAAACTTTGCTTTAAATATATTCCCATTTCTTTAGAAATTTAAATGACTATAGAAAAAAAGTACAATCTTGTTTTTACTTTACAAACTTTGACTTTAGACGAGATGAAGTAACTTAACAAACACATACAATGTCACAATATTTCTTGCTGGTTCCACTGCATTGCACGATTCAAACATCCAAGTCACCTCCTTCTACATTCTCACCAAAAGCACTTACTTCCTGGTTTCCAGAGAGTGGCGAGACCAAGTGATGACTGTGTACGTTTCTTCCAGTGTTCACATGTGTCGTCCTTATTTTCTGGCCTCGTTTGATTGGTATTCCTCGCCAACAAACCTGGTCTGACTCCTCTCTCACTCTCCAGCAACTGCATCCACCCAGTCACAGACTGCCGGCCACTTCCCGATCAGTACTTCACATTGTGGGAATGCAAGCGGACATTGTGGCGGCCGTTGAACAGCTTAACCACGGGCCGCAGGTCACATACTGCCGATCGGTGGTGCAGAGGGCGAGTAACAGAGCGGATCTCCAAGCTGGGGCCACCATCATGGGCTCAGGTGAATGCCTGTCAGCCCCTGTCCCCAACCCCCGTGCGGTGACCAGCACACAGCCTCCCCGTCGCCTCAAACGCCGCAACCAATCGCGGACTGCCTGCAGCCGGCTTTTTGTTGGGGTCTTCTTCCTGCGATCGGGAACGCCACAACCGATCACTCCACGACCCTCCCGACACTAGCCTGTGGCCCACCCACAGGTCGTGACCCTGAGTAAACTCAGCGCGAATGTGACACCCCTATTCAAAAAGGGAGAGAAGCAAAAAGTGGAAATTATAGTCCAGTTAGCTTGACCTCTGTGGTGGGGAAGTTGCTGGAATCATCATTAAGCAGGAGATAACTGAACATTTGGAAAGAGAAAGCTCAATCCAGCATGGTTTTCTGAAGGGTAAGACATGCTTGATGAACTTGCTTGAGTTCTTTGAGGACATAAACAGCAAGGTGGATAATGGGGAACCTGTGGACGTGGTATATCTAGACTTCCAGAAGGTGTTTGAAAGGTGCCGCATAAAAAAACTGATCCAGAAGGTGAGATTGCAGGGGATTGGGGGTAGAGTATTAGATTGGATTGAGGGTTGGCTGACTGACAGAAAGCAGAGGGTCGGGATAAATGGGTCCCTCTCTGGCTGGCGAACTGTAATTAGCAGGGTGCGACAGTCAATAAACCCTATCATTTGCCTTTTTAATTACATGCTGTACCTGCATACCAACTTTCTGCAATTCATGAACAAAGATACCCAGATCCCTCTGCCAAGGTCAGTCCTCAGACCTCAACGGTTTAGAAACTATTTAAATGATTTGTAAGCAGGTACAGAGTGTAACGTAGCAAAATTTGTGGATGATACTAAAATAGGTGGGAAAGCAGGCAGTGAGGAGATAAAGATTTTACAGGCGGATATTGATAGGCTAGGAGATTGGGCTAAAATTTGACAGATGGGAGTTTAATGTAGATAAGTGTGGGTTATCAATTTTGGTCGAAAAAATAGAAAGACAATTTACTATCTAAATGAAAAGCAGATTAAAAATGCATCTTGGCAGAGGGATCTGGGTATCTTTGTTCATGAATTGCAGAAAGTTGGTATGCAGGTACAGCATGTAATTAAAAAGGCAAATGATAGGGTTTATTGCAAAAGGACTGGAATATAAAGTAGAGAACTGTTGTTGCAATTGTGTAGGGGTTGGTGAAACCACATCTGGAGTATTGTGCCCAGTTTTGGTCTCCTTATTTGAGGAAGGATGTGGTGGCATTGGAGGCAGTTCAGAGGAGGTTCACAAGATTGATTCCGGGGATGAAAGGGTTGACCTATGAGGAGAGATTAAACAGTTTGGGCTTATACTGGCTGGAGTTTAGAAGGATAAGAGGGGATCAGATTGAGGTATATAAAATACTAAAAGAGATTGATAAAGTAAAGGTAAACCAAATGTTCCCCCTTGTGGGACAGTCCATGTCACGATTCTCACCAGAGGCTTCCACCTCCCCTCCCTCCTAGAATCCGTCATCCTTCATCCCCTTCATTCCCTCTCTAAATCGGGCCCAGCCAAGATGGTCCCACCCCATCTTGGCCAAACTCACCCTACATAACTGCCGCGTCGCGAACCCCATCCCCCTCTCCCAACCCCCCCCCCCCCTCCCCCGACACTGGCTAACCACCGCAGCACCCCCCACTTCACTTCCGTTCACCGGCATTTCTTGCTAGTATGGCGCCTCCCACCCGAAGGCCCTAACCCTAAGCCGCACTGTCACCACCCCCTCTCCCCATCTCTCTTGCATCCCCCCACCTCCCCTCCGGCTGCTTCTCTCCAGTTCTCCTCCCTGGCCCCTCCCCCAGTACCTCACATCCAACCCAATATGAGGAAGATCACCCCAAAATGGCCCCCATGCAGAACATTCTCGAACCGTCTCACCGCCCCACCCTGACCCCCAACAGCCTCTCATGCACTGTACAGAGTGTAACAAACAGAGTACAATACAATTAAACAGTATACCCCAAAACCGATGGCCCACCCCCTTTGATTAAAGCAGCAGTTTAACACAAAAACAAAATTAAAAAACGGGTGGGGGTGCAACCAACCCCATATCAACCTTTCCCAATCGGCAAATAAAAACATGTAACGAGATTTAATGGAGACAAAACTTCCACCCACGTTCTTCTTTCAGCTCTCCCCCAACTTATGTTCCTTAATAAAGCCATTCGCCTCTGCCGCTGTCCCAAAGTAATACAACCGGCCCTCGAAAGTTTGGTCGGGTACAATACCCCAAACCGAATCTGACGCCGGTACAACACGGCCTTGACCTTGTTGAACGCCTCCTGTAACTTGGCCAGCTCTGCACCAATGTCCTGATGAATCCGGATTTGTTTTCCTTCCTAATCGCAATCCCGCTGCGCTTTGGCCCACCTCAGGATTTTTTCCTTGCCCTGGAATTTGTGCATACACACAGTCACCGCCTGCGCCGGCTCCCCTGCTCTTTGCCTCAGGGACCTATGGGCCCGATCCACCTAGAACATAGAACATAGAACGATACAGCGCAGTACAGGCCCTTCGGCCCTCGATGTTGCACCGACATGGAAAAAACTAAAGGCCATCTAACCTACACTATGCCCTTATCATCCATATGCTTATCCAATAAACTTTTAAATGCCCTCAATGTTGGCAAGTTCACTACTGTTGCAGGTAGGGCATTCCACGGCCTCACCACTCTTTGCGTAAAAAACCCACCTCTGACCTCTGTCCTATATCTATTACCCCTCAATTTAAGGCTATGTCCCCTAAGGTGCTAGCCACCTCCATCCGCGGGAGAAGGCTCTCGCTGTCCACCCTATCTAACCCTCTGATCATTTTGTATGCCTCTATTAAGTCACCTCTTAACCTTCTTCTCTCTAACGAAAACAACCTCAAGTCCATCAGCCTTTCCTCATAAGATTTTCCCTCCATACCAGGCAACATCCTGGTAAATCTCCTCTGCACCCGTTCCAAAGCTTCCACGTCCTTCCTATAATGAGGCGACCAGAACTGTACGCAATATTCCAAATGCGGCCGTACTAGAGTTTTGTACAACTGCAACATGACCTCATGGCTCCGGAAGTCAATCCCTCTACCAATAAAGGCCATCACACCATAGGCCTTCTTCACAACCCTATCAACCTGGGTGGCAACTTTCAGGGATCTATGTACATGGACACCGAGATCCCTCTGCTCATCCACACTACCAAGAATTTTACCATTAGCCAAATATTCCTCATTCCTGTTATTCTTTCCAAAGTGAATCACCTCACCACACTTCTCCACATTAAACTCCATTTGCCACCTCTCAGCCCAGCTCTGCAGTTTATCTATGTCCCTCTGTAACCTGCAACATCCTTCCGCACTGTCTACAACTCCACCGACTTTAGTGTCGTCTGCAAATTTACTCACCCATCCTTCTGCGCCCTCCTCTAGGTCATTTATAAAAATGACAAACAGCAACGGCCCCAGAACAGATCCTTGTGGTACGCCACTCGTAACTGAACTCCATTCTGAACATCTCCCATCAACCACCACTCTCTGTCTTCTTTCAACTAGCCAATTTCTGATCCACATCTCTAAATCACCCTCAATCCCCAGCCTCCGTATTTTCTGCAATAGCCGACCGTGGGGAACCTTATCAAACGCTTTACTGAAATCCATATACACCACATCAACTGCTCTACCCTCGTCCACCTGTTCAGTCACCTTCTCAAAGAACTCGATAAGGTTTGTGAGGCATGACCTACACTTCACAAAACCATGCTGACTATCCCTAATCATATTATTCCTATCTAGATGATTATAAATCGTATCTTTTATAATCCTCTCCAAGACTTTACCCACCACAGACGTTAGGCTCACCGGCCTATAGTTACTCCCCTTCTTGAACAAAGGGACCACATTTGCTATCCTCCAGTCCTCTGGCACTATTCCTGTAGCCAATGATGACCTAAAAATCAAAGCCAACGGCTCAGCAATCTCTTCCCTGGCTTCCCAGAGAATCCTAGGATAAATCCCATCAGGCCCCGGGGACTTATCTATTTTCACCTTGTCCAGAATTGCCAACACTTCTTCCCTACGCACCTCAATGCCATCTATTCTAATAGCCTGGGTCTCAGTATTCTCCTCCACAATATTATCTTTTTCTTGAGTGAATACTGACGAAAAGTATTCATTTAGTATCTCGCTTATCTCCTCAGCCTCCACACACAACTTCCCACCACTGTCCTTGACTGGCCCTACTCTTACCCTAGTCATTCTTTTATTCCTGACATACCTATAGAAAGCTTTTGGGTTTTCCTTGATCCTACCTGCCAAAGACTTCTCATGTCCCCTCCTTACTCGTCTTAGTTCTCTCTTTAGATCCTTCCTCGCTTCCCTGTAACTATCAAGCGCCCCAACTGAAACTTCACGCCTCATCTTCACATAGGCCTCCTTTTTCCTCTTAACAAGAGATTCCACTTCTTTGGTAAACCACGGTTCCCTCGCTCTACCCTTTCCTCCCTGTCTGACTGGTACGTACTGATCAAGAACACGCAATAGCTGTTCCTTGAACAAGCTCCACATATCCAGTGTGCCCAACCCTTGCAGCCTACTTCTCCAACCTACACATCCTAAGTCATGTCTAATGGCATCATAATTGCCCTTCCCCCAGCTATAACTCTTGCCCTGCGGGGTATACTTATCCCTTTCCATCACTAATGTAAAGGTCACCGAATTGTGGTCACTGTCTCCAAAGTGTTCACCTACCTCCAGATCTAACACCTGGCCTGGTTCATTACCCAAAACCAAATCCAATGTGGCCTCACCTCTTGTTGGCCTGTCAACATATTGTGTCAGAAAACCCTCCTGCACACATTGTACAAAGAACGACCCATCCAATGTACTCGAACTATATATTTTCCAGTCAATATTAGAAAGTTAAAGTCTCCCATAACAACTACCCTGTTACTTTCGTTCTTTTCCAGAATCATCTTCGCCATCCTTTCCTCTACATCTCTAGAACTATTAGGTGGCCTATAGAAAACTCCCAGCAGTGTGACCTCTCCTTTCCTGTTTCTCACCTCAGCCCATACTACCTCGGAAGAAGAGTCCCCATCTTGCATCCTTTCTGCCACCGTAATACTGTCCTTGACTAGCAGCGCCACACCTCCCCCTCTTTTGCCCCCTTCTCTGACCTTACTAAACAGCTAAACCCCGGAACCTGCAACAACCATTCCTGTCCCTGCTCTATCCATGTCTCTGAAATGGCCACAACATCGAAGTCCCAGGTACCAACCCATGCTGCCAGTTCCCCTACCTTATTTCGTATACTCCTGGCATTGAAATAGACACACTTCAAACCACCGACCTGAACACTGGCGCCCTCCTGCGAAGTCAAATCTGTGCTCCTGACCTCTCTACTCTCAATCTCCCGTACCCCAAAACTACAATCCAGGTTCCCATGCCCCTGCTGAATTAGTTTAAACCCCCCCCAAAGAGTACTAACAAATCTCCCCCCCAGGATATTGGTGCCCCTTAGGTTCAGATGTAGACCATCCTGTCTATAGAGGTCCCACCTTCCCCAGAAAGAGCCCCAGTTATCCAGAAATCTGAATCCCTCCCGCCTGCACCATCCCTGTAGCCACGTGTTTAATTGCTCTCTCTCGCTATTCCTCGTCTCACTATCACGTGGCACGGGCAACAACCCAGAGATAACAACTCTGTTTGTTCTCACTCTGAGCTTCCATCCTAGCTCCCTAAAGGCCTGCCTGACATCCTTGTCCCCTTTCCTACCTATGTCGTTAGTGCCAATGTGGACTACGACTTGGGGCTGCTCCCCTTCCCCCTTAAGGACCCGAAAAACACGATCCGAGACATCACTTACCCTTGCACCTGGGAGGCAACATACCAAACGTGAGTCTCTCTCGCTCCCACAAAATCTCCTATCTGTGCCCCTGACTATTGAGTCCCCAATTACTAATGCTCTGCTCCTCTCCCCCCTTCCCTTCTGAGCAACAGGGACAGACTCCGTGCTAGAGTCCCGTACCTCATGGCTTACCCCTGGTAAGTCGTCCCCCCCCCACAAGTATCCAAAACGGTATACTTGTTACTCAGGGGAACGACCGCAGGGGGTCCCTGCACTGACTGCTTCTTCCCAGTCCCTCTTACAGTTACCCATCTATCTCCAGTCTTTGGTGTAACTACTTCCCTGAAGCTCCTATCTATGACCACCTCTGCCTCCCGAATGATCCGAAGTTCACCCAACTCCAGCTCCAGTACCATAACTCGGTCTTGTAGGAGCTGGAGCTGGCTGCACTTCCTGCAGGTAAAATCAGCAGGGACACTAACGGCATCCCTCACCTCAAACATCCTGCAGGAGGAACATTGCACTACCTTCCCTGCCATCCCAAGTTCTGGTAAACAAATATAAAATAAATAAAAAATAATAATATAATATAGCACTTACCTGCTCACACCAATGGGTCTTATTATTAGGTTAGAGGAGGAGGGCGGGTGGGGGACACTATACGTGTAGTGTCTCGGGTATCCTCTCCACCAGAATTTATTGGCTAGGAGAAAATCCTTCCCAGAAGTCCGCGGGTCGTACTTCCAGTTCCCGCCTTATATTATCTTTGCTCCCACTGGCACCCCCCGCTCTCAATGTGTTCCTCGCGCTCTTTCACTGACTCACCGCCGCTCTCCTCGCGCTCTTTTATTCTGTGTCCCTCTGAACTCCCGCTGCTTTATGGGCTCTCCCTCTGTCTCTGAACTCCCGCCGCTTTCTGGGCTCTCTCTCTCTCTCTGAACTCCCGCTGCTTTCTGGGCTCTCTCTCTCTGAACTCCCGCTGCTTTCTGGGCTCTCCCTCTGTCTCTGAACTCCCGCTGCTTTATGGGCTCTCCCTCTGTCTCTGAACTCCCGCCGCTTTCTGGGCTCTCTCTCTCTCTCTGAACTCCCGCTGCTTTCTGGGCTCTCTCTCTCTCTCTGAACTCCCGCTGCTTTCTGGGCTCTCTCTCTCTGAACTCCCGCTGCTTTATGGGCTCTCCCTCTGTCTCTGAACTCCCGCCGCTTTCTGGGCTCTCTCTCTCTCTCTGAACTCCCGCTTCTTTCTGGGCTCTCTCTCTCTCTCTGAACTCCCGCCGCTTTCTGGGCTCTCTCTCTCTCTCTGAACTCCCGCTGCTTTATGGGCTCTCTCTCTGTCTCTGAACTCCCGCTGCTTTATGGGCTCTCCCTCTGTCTCTGAACTCCCGCTGCTTTATGGGCTCTCCCTCTGTCTCTGAACTCCCGCCGCTTTCTGGGCTCTCTCTCTCTCTCTCTCTGAACTCCCGCTGCTTTCTGGGCTCTCTCTCTCTCTCTGAACTCCCGCTGCTTTATGGGCTCTCTCTCTGTCTCTGAACACCCGCTGCATTATGGGCTCTCCCTCTGTCTCTGAACTCCCGCCGCTTTGTGGGCTCTCTCTCTGTCTCTGAACTCCCGCTGCTTTATGGGCTCTCTCTCTCTGAACTCCCACTGCTTTATGGGCTCTCCCTCTGTCTCTGAACCCCCGCCGCTTTCTGGGCTCTCTCTCTCTCTCTCTGAACTCCCGCTGCTTTCTGGGCTCTCTCTCTCTGAACTCCCGCTGCTTTATGGGCTCTCCCTCTGTCTCTGAACTCCCGCCGCTTTCTGGGCTCTCTCTCTCTCTCTGAACTCCCGCCGCTTTCTGGGCTCTCTCTCTCTGAACTCCCGCTGCTTTCTGGGCTCTCTCTCTCTGAACTCCCGCTGCTTTATGGGCTCTCTGTCTCTGAACTCCCGCTGCTTTATGGGCTCTCTCTCTCTCTCTCTGAACTCCCGCTGCTTTATGGGCTCTCTCTCTCTCTCTGAACTCCCGCCGCTTTCTGGGCTCTCTCTCTGTCTCTCCGGGGCATTGTCCAGCACCTTCTTATCCACCAACCTGGCCAACATCCTTGTGACATAGCCCAGTGCACTCATTCCCTCCACTCCCTCCGGTAGGCCCACAATCTGGAGATTTTACCTGTTTTCCTGGTCCACCATCGTTGCTCGCAGTGTCGCACATGTCCCGCAGGATCGCCATCTCTGCTTCCAATGACACAAACTGGTTACTCTGATCGGACACCATACTCTGTCTCCACCTCTTGGATCATTGCCCCCTGAACCTCCAGGTTCCTCTCCACCCGTTCCAGAGTCCCGCAAAGAGGTGCCACTGCCCCTCAATTGCCTTTGGCCAGTCACTCTGCATTTCTTTGTCCTTAATGAAGCTCATCAACTGCTTCACTGGCAACTTTCCAGTCGACGACGACCAATCCCCCTCCACCATTTTTCCAATTGATACTGTGCCACGAGTCTCCTCTAACTCTTTAGCCAGGGCTCTCACTGTCTTCTGTCGAGTTTGATAATCTGTAGAGACATTCCCATCCGGGAGAGAACTGATCCCCTCCACTCTCCGCCAAAATTCCCCAAAGTTCAGGTAAAAGGGATCAAAACCAATGCCTTCAAGCAAGAGCCACACTGTGTGTGACCATTTACTCCATGGCTGCCACCGGAGGTGGGGGAACTACAGACCTGTTCACCTAATATCAGGAGCAGGGGAATTGCTGGAATCTACTCTAAAAGATGTGATAAATGAACACTTGGATAATAATGATCTGATTGAGCAGAGCATGGATTTACAAATGGGAAATCTGACTAACCTGTTGGAGGATTTGAGGATGTTATTAATAGAATTGATAATGGGGTCAGTCAACTCTTCCTCCTCATGTGCGAGGCTTAGTCTCATCCAATTTAAGGTGCTGCACCGGGCCCACATGTCCGGGACTAGGATGAGTAGGTTCTTCGGGGGTGCGGACAGGTGCACCAGATGTTCGGGGAGTCCTGCGAACCACGCCCATATGTTCTGGGCATGCCCAGCACTGGAAGAATTCTGGAAGGGGGTGGCGGGGACGGTGTCGAGGGTGGTTGGATCCAGGGTCAAACCAGGGTGGGGACTCGCGATTTTTGGAGTTGCGGTAGAGCCGGGAGTGCAGGAGGCGGAAAGAGGCCGGTGTCCTGGCCTTTGCGTCCCTAGTAGCCCGTCGAAGGATTCTGTTACAATGGAAGGATGCAAGGCCCCCAAGTGTGGAGACCTGGATCAGTGACATGGCGGGATTTATAAAATTGGAAAAGGTCAAATTTGCCCTGAGAGGATCAATACAAGGGTTCTATAAACGATGGCAGCCTGGGGGGGGTGGGGGGGCGGGGGGGGGGGGGGGGGGGGGGGGGGGGTGGGGGGGTGGTGGGGGGGGTGGGGGGGGGGGTGGTGGGGGGGGTGGTGGGGGGGGGGGGGTGTTCCTTATTGTAGTGTTTATTCTGTAACTTTATAGTGTGTTAATTTGCGTTGTTGTTAAAATGCTGGGTTGTTCATGGGGATGGGGCGAATGTATATGATTGTTAATATTATTGTTATTTTCGGTATTTTACTAAGGTGCGTCAATGTTGTATAAAATCAAAATTTCTCAATAAAAATTATTTATAAAAAAAAAAAAGAATTGATAATGGGGTCAATGGATGTGTTATATGTGAATTTTCAGAAGGCTTTTGACAAACTCCCCCACAAGGAGTTTGTTAGTAAAATTAAAACACGGGGGTTAGGAGGTGCTTCTGTGGATTGAGGATCAGTCAACAGGCAGAAAACAGACAGCATGAATCAATGGGTCATTCTTGCATTGATAGCTGTGACTTGTGGGGTATCACCAGGATCAATACTTGGGCCTCAGCTATTCATAATGTATATGGATCAGGCATAGAGGTATTACCATTGGACTGGTAATCCAGAAAGCCAGGGTAATGCTTTGGGAATGTGGGTTCGAAACCCACCATGGTAGATGCTGGAATTTAAATTCAATAAAGATCTGGAATTAAAAGTTTGACAATACCATTGTTGTAAGAAGCAGATGGGTTCTAGCAAGCCACTTGGTTGTAACAAACTGCTAAATGTCAATAAAAAGAAATGAAACCAGACGGACCACCCGGTATCAACCTAGGCACTGAAAACTACAACAACAAACTCACCCCAGCCCTGTCAACCCTACAAAGTTTTCTTCACTAATATCTGAGGGCTTGTGCCAAAATTGGGAGAGCTGTTTCACAGACAAACAACAGCCTGACATTGGCATACTTATGGTATCATTCCTCACAGATAACGTCCCAGACACCACCATCACATCCCCGGTGACACAGTGGTGTACAGTTGCACTGGGAGTTCTCAACATCATCTCCGATCCCCAAGAAGCCTCATGACAGCTGGTCAAAGATGGACAAGGAAGCTTCTTGCTGATTAGCACGTGCCATCAACTAAAGAATCAATATGTTTAACACCACTTGGAGGAAGCACCTCCAAGAAGTACAAGAATGCACTCTGGGTGGGGGAACATCAATGTCCATCACCAAGAGTGGCTTGGTAGCTCCACCACAGACCGAGCTGGCCTAGACCGAAAGGAGGACATAGCTGCTCGACTGGGACTGCAGAAGGTGGTGAGGGAAACAAGAGGGGAAACCATACTTGGCCTCATCCTCACCAATCTCAACCAGATAGGTTTTTAATGCCAATCAACAATGGTTTCATGGTCACCCCAGTTTTTTTTATTGAATTCAAATTTCACCAACCATATGGCGGGATTCAAACCCGAGCATTGACCCTGGGTCTCTGGATTACTAGTCATGTGACAACGCCATTACACCACCACTTCTTAATACTGCGGTTACAGGAGCGGCCAGAGGCTAAGAATCTGACAGCGAGTAACCCACCTCCTGACTACCCAAATTTTGTCCAATGTCTACAGGGTACAAGTGCGATGCAATACTCTCCACTTGCCTGGATGAGTGTAGCTCCAACAACGCTCAAGAAGCTTGACACTGTCCAAGACAAAGTAGCCTGCTTGATTGCCGTCCCATCCGCCACCTTCAACATTCGCCCACTCCACCACCGATGAACAGGTACAGCAACATGTACCCTCGACAAGATGCACTGCAGGAACTTGCCAGGGCTCCTTCGTGAGGACCTTCCAAACCCATGACGCCTACCATCTAGAAAGACAAGAGCAGCAGATACATGGGAAAAGTACCAGTTGCAAGTTCTCCCCCAAGTCACTCACCATCTTGACTTGGAAATATATCGCCATTCCTTCACTGTCGCTGGGTCAAATCCTGGAACTCCCTCCTGTGTCCTGGAACAACACATGGACTGTAGCAGTTCAAGAAGGTAGTTCACCACCACCTACTCAAGGCAATTAGGGATGGGCAATAAATATTCTGGCCTAGGCAGAAAGGCCCACATCCCTTAAATTAATTTTTAAAAAGTACAGTGACATTACTACGACACCACCACTTTCCCCATCCATGTGAGAGATATACACTTGGGGAAGGGAAATACGCTCATGGAGACACACTGGGGAGAGGGGTGGTGAGGTGATACACCTGGAGGGCACGCATGAGGAGAGAGCCCCAGGAGAAATATACCCTGGACAGGCGATCCACCTAGGTGTGGTGTTATGACCCCCTGGGCTAGTGTGCCATCAATTCCAATCCCACTTGACCCAGAGTCACAACACAATTGAAATTAATAATTAATTCTTAGAAAAACACCCAAAGTCTTTGGCCCTTAGCTGCCCAATAACTACATTCACCAGGTTTGTAAAGTTAAATACAATTAATTTTATTAATACAATAACTATAATTAAATTTGCAGCAAATACAGTTATCATTTAATTCCTACCACTCCCTTTAACTCGCCCCCTCCCACCTTCTACATACACATACACACAAGACAAACAAGGGTGGCACGGTGGCGCAGTGGTTAGCACTGGGACTACGCTGCTGAGGACCCGGATTCGAATCCCGGCGCTGGGTCACTGTCCGTGTGGAGTTTGCACATTCTCCCCGTGTCTGCGTGGGTTTCACCCCCACAACCCAAAGATGTGCAGGTTAGGTGGATTGGCCACGCTAAATTGTCCCTTAATTGGAAAAAAAATAATTGAGTACTCTAAATCTAATTTAAAAAAAGACAAACACAGAGGGGAAAAGGGGTGTAAAAATAATAATGAAAGTCTGTAATGATTTTCACTGTAGATTCGTTAAGGTGTCTGCAGTTTCAGAAATACAGTAGCTTTTCTGGCGATAACAAGAGAGAGAGGGAGAGCAACTTTTTCCCGAGTCCAGGATCCCACTGTCCTTTCCTTGGTTCATTTAAAATCATCCCACAGAGGTAGGATCCAATCACCACTTGTTACCGAGCAAAATAATAATAATAATCGTTTATTGTCACAAGTAGCCTTCAATGAAGTTACTGTGAAAAGCCCCTAGTCGCCACATTTTGGCGTCTGTTCAGGGAAGCCAATACGGGAATTGAACCCGCGCTGCTGGCATTGTTCTGCATTACAAGCCAGCTGTTTAGCCCACTGTGAATACGGTCTTTTGGCCAATTCATTGGCCACCAGCCAACCAATCCTACCGAGTCCCACCAATCTCTCAGGTGCCAAAAGGTCTGAGTTCTACAGTCCGAAGGCGAGCACAATGTCTTGTAACTTTCGAGTTCCTCACTTTCTCTGCTCAACTTAAAGATATGTCCATTAAACACCCATGGATCAAAATGATAATGGCAAAAATAAAGAAATGGAAAATAAGGGAATCGACAGAAAGGACCCTGACATACCTCCCTCCCGAAAAGGAACAAAACATCAGGGCACAAACATTTCATTATGAGGTAGCAAGACATAAACCCCAAACATATATTCATTCATCCATCCCCATCATATAAGTTCCCTTCTCAGTCTCTACATTGGTAACTAGTCAGCTCTTAAACCCGTGACAAAGCAGCCGCCATCACATTATACTTTCTGGGGATGTGTACTGTTTTACCATTGAACTGATGTAATAATAAACTCCAATGGAATAATCCTGCATTCCGGGTTTTAAACCTTTCAATAAACGCAAGCGGATTATGGCCCATATAAACTAAACTTTGTTTATTTTTAAAAAAATTTAAAGTACCCAATTGTTTTTTTTCCAATTAAGGGGCAATTTAGTGTGGCCAATCCACCTATGCTACACATTTTGGTCTGTGGGGTGAGACCCACGCAAATACGGGGAGAATGTGCAAACTCCACACGGACAGTAGCCCAGGCCCGGGATCAAACCTGGGTCCTCAGCGCCGTGGAAGCTTTTTTTTATTATCATGTTGGACACATACTTCAATGTGCTGAAGGGCTAGTAGCAAGGCTCAGGCTTCCTTTTCAATGGTGGAGTACATTCTATGGCACAGACTTAGTTTTTTTTGTAAATCCACTGGCCACTCTATTCCTGCATTGTATTCTTATGTAGCACTGCTCCTACCCCCAGGTCACTGGCATCTGTGACTATTATGAATGGCCTGGAAAAGATCCAGGGTGGCCAGCATCAGTTCGCCCACTAACATGGCACTCAATCTCCCAAACTCTACTTGGTATTCTGTGGAACTCAGCTTGTTTCTGCAACATTTCCAACATACACTGCATTTCAATCGCTAACTGAACCAGTCTCCGTGGATTTAGACGAGACAGATGTGGCTTTATTGGTTCAGATTTTCCAATGTCCTACTTCATGACTAGTTACCGTACTGTAAAAACCTGGTGTTTCCTTGCAAATCTGTCTATATTTTGTCAGTATCTTTATTAGATCGCTCTTTTCTTCTTCTGTGGGTAAGTTTGCATTTTTGGTTTTAGAACTTCCTTTCATATCGTCAAACAGTGCCTTGTTTCCACTCTCTTCTTCAAAATCAAAGACACCATGCTTCCCTTTGTCAGGTTTCTGACTGTCGAAATTGGAGAGGACCCGCTGAGTGAGTTTCTTCTCCATTTCTGTCTCTTTCCATCTCTCGCGTAAGGCAGCCAGTCTTTTAGAATTGTCCAGTAAACGTTCATCCACATTTCGATAATCCACTGCATGGTTCTTCATCTACCTTCCTCTTCATTTTCAAAAGAAATTGATAACTAATTACTTAATGTCCTTTGCTATTTGCTTCCTTTACCTTGAAGAGGCACTGTAGGCCTTTAACAGGAAGTGGGTTAAGTGCCAAAAAGTCTGAGTTCTGAAGTTCGAAGGCGAGCACAGTGTATGTACTATGTTGTAACTTTTGAGCTCCTCACTTCCCTGCTTGACTTTAAGATACATGTCCATTAAGCATCCATGGATCAAAATGATAACGGCAAGAATAAAGAACTGAGAAATAAGGGAATCAACGGGAAGGGCTCTTTCAGTGGGAAATAAACCTGTGGTCAGGGTAATACACCCAGGAGGGCAGGGAAGAAGGGCTGGAAAAATACATCTGGAGGTGCGATAAACTCCAGGGGCACTGGGGAAGATAAACCCAAAGGGAAGAAGATACACCTGGGGGAGAAGTCAAGTACAGGAGTGTTACAGTTGAGATTGGCAGGGTGATACAGTTGAGATTGGCAGAGTGTTATAGTTAGATTGGCAGGGTGTTACAGTTGAGATTGGCAGGGTGATACAGTTGAGATTGGCAGGGTGTTACAGTTGAGATTGGCAGGGTGATACAGTTGAGATTGGCAGAGTGTTACAGTTGAGATTGGCAGGGTGATACAGTTGAGACTGGCAGAGTGTTACAGTTGAGATTGGCAGGGTGATTCACCTGGGCGATGGGGGCCTGTTTAGTGTGTAGAGATGCGCTGACACCCGGGGGAGGATATACAAATGGAAGTGGGGACATAGATCCAGTGAGAATACACCTGAAGGGGCAGATATACCAGGTGTGCTGGGGGAAGGGGCATTCATATATACCTGAGACGGGGATGTGGGAGGTTACACCTGGGGCAATGAAATACATCCGGTTGGGAGGAGGAGACATACCCAAGGATGGAGACACTTGGGGAGGTGAGGGATAATAGGACAAATACACCCGGGATAGGGAGGTCAGATTTGTTGGAGGTGAAGGAACATCAGGGTGGAGGGTAAGAAAACTGTGGGAGGGGAGCCTGGAGAGAAAACACACTGGGGTGGGAGATACACTCAGGTCGGTGGTACAATTCACCTGGAGGAGGAGTATAGCAGATATATCTGGCTGGGGGTGGGATATACAGTTGGGAGGGGCAGATACACCTGGGAGGGAGGAGATAAACCAGGGGGAAGGGAAAACAGTGGGGTGGTCTAAATACAATGGAGGAAGTGGAGGCATGTTAGCACAGTGATTAGCACTGTTGTTTCACAGCACCAGAGACCCTGGCTCCCAGCTTGGGTCACTGTGAGGAGTCTGCACGTTTTCCCCGTCTGCATGGGTTTCCTCCTGGCGCCCCAGTTTCCTCCCACAAGTCCCAGTGAATAGTGCTTGATAGTGAATTGGACATTCTGAATTCTCCCTCAGTGTACTCACTCAGGCGCCGGAGTGTGGCAACTAGAGGATTTTCACAGTAACTTCATTGCGGTGTTAATGTAAGCCTATTTGTGACACTTCTGAAGATTATTATTATGAAGGCAGAGAGAGACAACAGGACGTGGGGGGGGGGGGGGGGGGGGAATATGGGGGGGTATAGATCCTAGCTGCAACACCTGGTTGGGGGGTGGATACACCCAATTGGGAAGAATATGCCTGAGTGGGGAAGAAGTACACACGGGAGTGCCGAAATACACCGGGGTATGTGGGTACACCTCGCGTGGGGCAAGGCCACCTAGTGGGCGAAGGAGGGGTGATACATACAACAGTTGGAGATACACCTGGGTGCGAAGAGATAGACGTGGGGTGGGGGTAGATATACCTCAGATTGGGAAATAAACCCAGGGTGAGGGGTGTTATGGGCCAGTGTTTAGAGAACCCCAAAGTGTATCATGGGGTTCACCTGACCCACAACTTTTAATAGATTGTGGTTATGGGGAGCACATGGGCCTACTTTCTAGGTGTAATGCAACAGAGATGTATAGTACTTTGAAATTAAAACAATGTTTATTTATAAAACCAGTTAACACTTTATAAACCCACAGTAAACATCTCAACAACTATCAACACCAATAAATCCCCCAAAGAATATAGCACCCTATAAGTAACTCTTAATCTTTCCGTGTAACATCCAAAAGACAAAGAAAATAACCCTTTATAGAAAGACATCAGGTTTAACTTCTCTACAGAGACACGTATCAGTTTGAAATCCCCAAATGAGCTGAAGTCAGTCTGTAGCCTGCAGAGAGAGAGCCTTACTTGCTTTGCCTGCAGCTATCAAGCTGTCAAAACGAAACTAAAACACACCCTGTAGCTGCAAGTCCAAAGCGAAAGTAAAAGCTGACAGACAGCCCAGCTCCACCCACACTCTGACAGCCCAGCTCCATCCATCACTGCAGTAATAAACATCCATTCCTTAAAGGTACTCCCACTACAGCTATTCGATAAACCCCCATTTCTTAAAGGTACTCTCACATGACAGGAGATACTCACTTTGGGGATGATATGCCTAGGGGTGAGATACACCGAGGTGGGGAGGGTGGGGCGTTGGTGGTGGGGTGGGGGGGGGGGGGGGGGAGATCCATCCAACAGGTAAGAGATACGTCTGGAATGGGAATGGGATTGATAAACCCGGAGGGAGAGTACAGAGGATAAACAATGTAAACCATAAATTAAACCAGGCCTCTTCCCTTTGATGAAGGGGTAACTCTTCTCCTTAGCAGTTCACTAGTGACCCCTGCTGACCAAAGCAAACACATCTAGTGTAGTTTGCATCTGCAAGACAGTGTTTTCAGACTATAGAAACCTAAATTCTTAAAAATCATTAATTTGTTGGAAAACTCAAAGTAATGTGGTGCTTATGTACTTCACTAATAACCCAGCTAACATTCAAATCCTACCATGGCAGTTTGCGAATGTAAATTCTGTTCTTTATAAACTGAATAAATATGATAAAAATCATTAAAGAAAATGACCAAGAAGCTGTTGGATTGTCAAATCCCAACCGGATCCTTATTATCCTTTCAGAGGTTAAATTTGTTTTTGCCAACCTGGTCTAACCGATATGTGACTTCAGTCATAGATAGGAAGGCGGGGAGATAGTGGTGTAGTGGTAATGTCACGGGAGAACCAGAGGTCCAGGCTAATTCTTTGGAGACACAGGTTCAAATCCCACCATGGCAGCTGCTGGATTTTGAATTTAATTAATAAATCTGGAGTCTAGATCTAGTTACAGCAAGGGCACTCTATCTGAATGTATTCACATCAAAGTTGATGATTTGAAGGCGCAAACGGTTATGATTTAACGGGTATTATGGAGATGTGGCGACAGAGTGAGCAAGGCTGGGAACCTGGATGTTTGAATGTTGAAAATGGGGTAGAGATAAGGGCAGTGCTGTTAATGAGGCTACCACTCGATGCACGAGTGAGGAAGGGTTTTAGATCAAAGGATCAAGATTAGAATCAACTTGGACACAGTAAACATTGCTGGCAGTTGTTTATAGGCTGTCAGACAGTGGTGCGAACGTTGAGCAGGGCAGCACGGGAGCACAGTGGTTAGCATAGTTGCTTCTTAGAACAGTACAGCACAGAACAGGCCCTTCGGCCCTCAATGTTGTGCCGAGCAATGATCACCCTACTCAAACCCACGTATCCACCCTATACCCGTAACCCAAAAACCCCCCCCTTAACCTTACTTTTATTAAGACACTACGGGCAATTTAGCATGGCCAATCCACCTAACCCGCACATCTTTGGACTGGGAGGAAACCGGAGCACCCGGAGGAAACCCACGCACACAGGGAGGACGTGCAGACTCCGCACAGACAGTGACCCAGCCGGGAATCGAACCTGGGACCCTGGAGCTGTGAAGCATTTTGCTATGCCTAACCAGGGTCAGGTTCGATTCCCGGCTTGGGTCACTGTCTGTGTGGAGTTTGTACATTCTCCCTGTGCCTGCGTGGGTTTCCTCCAGGTGCTCAGATTTCCTCCGGGTGCTCCGGTTTCCTCCCACAGTCCAAAGATGTGCAGGTTGGGTGGATTGGCCATGCTAAATTGCCCTTAAAGTCCAAAAGGATTGGGTGAGGTTACTAGGTTATGGGGTGTAGTGATCTCTATATGTGCAGGTACACAAGGGGTGAATGTGTAATCAGTAGCACCACATGATCACCAGAGGGCCGGACCAACAGGGTATAAAAGGAAACCACATTGGGTCTCTCTCTCTCTTGGGTGCACTGTGACCAGGGCAATAGCAGACTAGTTCAGATGACTAGTGGAGTTAGGTATCGTTACCGTAGTTAGGTCTTGTTAACCCTATCACTAGTATCAAAGTTAAAGTAAAGAACTCATGCAATTATTGTTATAGTACTCAATAAACCTTTTGTTACTACTGGGCGAGTTCGAGTCTTCAGTCGCGATCAGAAGATCTCATCAATAACCAAGGTTTGAGTAGCACATTAGCTACCACACAGGTAACAAAACATGGGGATGGGGTGGAAGTGTGGGCTTGGGTAAGGTGCTCTTTCCAAGGGCTGGTGCAGACTTGATGGGCTGAATGGCCTCCCTCTGCACTGTAAATTCTATGATTCTATAAATCAGAAAATTAGAACTACACGTATCATGGGGAATACAGTAATCAAGGGTGACTTCAATCTACCAAAAGATTTCAATCTACCACCCTCCCCCCCTCCCCCTGGTGTATTTCCCCATTCCCGTATGTATTTCCCCCCCACTCAGGCATATTTTCCCCAATTGGGTGTATCGAAAAAGGTCTGACGGTCGTATTCAGTGTAAAGCGAATTCATCAATGTGTCTATGGCCGCCATTTGTTTATCATCACCGATCACAAGCCATTGCTAGGCCTCTTCCGTGAAGACAAAGCGATTCTCCCAATGGCATCTGCAAGGATTCAGTGCAGGGCTCTGCTACTGGCTGCTTACGAATACTCGTTTGAGCACTGCCCAGGCACAAAGATTGCACATGCGCATGTGTTGAGCCGCCTTCTCTTACAGATCGAATCCGCGAACCTTCCTATGGCGAACAAAGTGATTGCTGTCCAAAATTTCATGGACTCCTTGCCCATCACTGCCTCGTGTGTTCATGACTCGAAGCAAACTGACCCTGACTTGCCAAGGTGCGACATCTGGTGCTATACGGTGGGCAGCATCGACAGCTGCCATGGGAGTTGAAGGCTTTCTCCTCAATATTATTGGAGTTGACTGTGGAGGACGTTTCCTCCTGTGGGGCCCTATGATTGTTGGCCCAGTGAAGGGACAAGCGGTTGTGTTGAAGAACCTTCACAAAAGACATCCTGGAGTGTCCAAAATGAAGATGCAGGCGAGTAGTTACGTCTGATGGCAGGCTTGGACACAGATATCAAGATGTTGGCTCAGCAGTGCTCCATTTGTCAAAAGGACCAGAAGCTTCCCACGGCAGCATCCCTACCCCCTTGGGAATGGCCAGGGAGCCCTTGGACTCATATGCATGCAGTTTGTGCTGATTCCTTCTTGGGTTTGGTGTTTCTTGTCCTGGTGGATGCCTTCTCAAAGTGGCTGGAGGACCAGAAAATGGCGTTGATCATTTCCCGGGCAACATTGAGCGATTGTACATTTCTTTTTCCACTCACGGAATCCTGGAGGTAGTCATGTCCGATAGTGGGGTCTCTTTCGTGAGCAAAGAGTTTGCCGCCTTTGGGTGTGTCTGTGTTTTTTTGGTTTTGTTAGTGTTGGAGCTGCAGTCAGCCACAGAATGTGTAATGTTGTTCTCAGTAGTGAATTTAAACCTGATGTGCTTCTGTTAAAAGTTTTTTTTAAAGTCTTATGGATGTTAAAAGAAAAGTAAGGATTACTTAGTGTTGTATTCTTTGGAGGTTGTATTTGAATTAATTGTTGCTAAGATGTTCACTGTATGTTTTAAAAAGCTTGAGTTCATAGAATAAACATTGTTTTGCTTTAAAAAATACTTTTCAATTTCTGCTATACCACACCTGTAGAGTGGGCCGTGTGCTCCCCATGCCACAATCTATTAAAAGTTCTGGGTCAGGTAAACTCCATGTTACACTTTGGGATTCTCTAAATCCTGTCCCATAACAGTGGGACAGGACAATTTATTATGGAGAATGGGAAATGGTGGCGAATATTGAAGCAGAGGCTACGTGGAGATAGTGGATACATTTGTGGTTATCTTTCAAAATTTCCATAAATTCGGAAAGTAGCAAATATAACCCCATTATTTAAGAGAGGGAGAGAGAGAGAAAATAATGAGATGCATACCTTAGTTGGACATTACTAGAAGGGTAAATGTTAGAATCTATTTACTGGACACCTAGAAAATAATGGTTATAGGATTGGGCAGAGTAAACATGGATTCTGAAAGTGAAAATCTGCTTGACAAACCTGTTGCAGTATTTCAGGATGCTACTTGTAGCATAGATAATGGTGAACCAGTGGGGATGTGATATATTTGGATTTTCAGAAGGCTTTGAAGAGCTGGTTGCTGAACAAATCTAGAGGATATAGGATTGGGGTAATATGCTGGCATGGATTGAGAATGGGTCAACAGAGAAAAGACATAAAATAGGTCAGAATAAGTGGGTCATTCTCAGGATGGCAGCCTGGTGACTATTGGGGATCAGTGCTAGGCTCCAAGCTGTTCACAATCTGTATAACTAATTTGGATGTGAGAGTAAAAATGTAATCTTCACTGTTCTCCAAGGTGAAAACCCCCAGCTTCTCCAATCTCAATTAGGGGCTGGTTTAGCACATGGGCTAAATCGCTGGCTTTGAAAGCAGACCAAGCAGGCCAGCAGCACGTTCAATTCCCGTACCTGCCTCCCTGAACAGGCGCCGGAATGTGCGACTAGGGACTTTTCAAGTAACTTCATTTGAAGCCTACTTGTGGCAATAAGCGATTTCATTTAATTTCAACTCTGCACTCAACTGAAGTTTCTCATCCCTGCTATCATTCAAATAAAAAACACAAAGAACACAAGAAATCGGAGCAGGAAAGACCATTCAGCCCATTGTGATCATCCAATATCATCATGGTGGATGTCTGCTTCAACTCCACTTTCCTGTCTGCTCTCTACTCCCTTGATTCCCAGGTGTGGTCCCACCAACTGTAGCAAGAAATGGGCAGCATGGTGGCGCAATGGTTAACACTGCTGCCTCATTGGCGCTGAGGTCCCAGATTCGAGCCCGGCACTGGGTCACTGTCTGTGTGGAGTTTGCACATTCTCCCCGTGTCTGCGAGGATCTCACCCCCACAACATAAAAGATGTGCAGGGTAGGTGGATTGGCCATGCTGAATTGCCCCTTAATTGGTAAAAAAAATAACTGGATACTCTAAAAAAAAAAAATTTTAAACTATAGCAAGAAAGTTCTTCTTGTATTCCAGTCCAGTTATAATAAAGGCCGACATGCCATTTGCCTTCTGTCACGAAGCACACTGATGTTATCTGCGAGGTTATACCAAAATGAACACTTGTTAGTGGGGGTGCATAGTTTAATTTGTTTTGGGTGTAAGGAGACAAGTGAAAACCTCAGTGAGAAGCAATAACCCAGACATTCATTACAATTATTAAAGACATTTTATTAAAGTAAGAAAAAGTCAAATACACATGTACAGGATGACTCCACTACAATTAAGGCAGGGGCGGGCAAACTTTTCCGTGCAAGGGCCACATTCAGAAATTCACATTTTAAAAGGGCCTCTTAGTATATTAAGTAAAACTAATTACTTCACCCGTTGATGATTCTGGGCGCCTCATATAGACATAGAACAGTACAGCACAGAACAGGCCCTTCGGCCCTCGACGTGTGCCGAGCAATGATCACCCTACTCAAATCAACGTATCCACCCTATACCAGTAAGTAACCCAACAGCCCCCCCCCCATTAACCTTAAAAAATAATTAAAAATTTTTAAAAAAAATTTTTTTTTTTTAATGACTTGGTGGGCCGCATAAAGACCTTTGGTGGGCCGCATGCGGCCCGCGGGCCGTAGTTTGCCCACCCCTGAATTAAGGTATATGAATTACTAAACACACCCACAGTTCATGTAGAACGTACCTCTCGTTTCAAATATATCTACGATACCTGAAATTCATAAGACTTTCCCCAAACAATATGCAAAGTAAACAAATCTATAGTTAGAAACAGCTTATAAATACCACACCATACAGGAATGATAATCAATCTGGGAAACGTTTTTTCCAGGCGGACTTTAGAGGTGGGTTGTGCTGCCTTTGTCGTTGGCTGGTCAGGTCCAGTCGGTAAAGATGACGGTGTTGTCAAAGTTTTGTTTGCATTTCAGAACCTCCTAATCTTTGTACCCAAATCCTTTTTTACATTTGTTGGCCGATAAGGCTCCGCAGGCCAGGAGGTGTTTTCTTGGACAGCATCAACGGGGGTGGGGGGCGAGATTAGTGTTTGCCGAACTTGCAAAAGTATTATTGGGCACAAACATTTCAATAGTTAGGAAATGCCAGTGGAGGAGTGGTCGGTGTGGGGAGCGAAGAGGCGGCCTTGTGCACAGGGGCCAGTTTGAGGACAGTATTGCGGGCGCCCTTCTCTTCTTGCCAGCCAGATAATCCATGGGCCCGGTGGTGGTATCATCATTGAGGGTGTGGAACCAGTGCCACCAACATTTTAGAATGAAGGCATGTCCCTGTGGGCGCCAATTGGCAATAATCACAGGTTTGCGGGTTGGATGTGCGGTTCCAGGCTGCAGCAGGTGGGGCTGGAATATTTTAGGGATTTGTCTGTTGGAGGGAGGTTTGCAGACTTGGAGGAGCTGGAGGGAACATATCAGCTGCCAAAGGACGGTGGGTTCAGAGGTGGCTTTGGTTTCTGGCACTGCACCCCTGGTGCAGTAGGACACACTTCTGTCTGAGGAAGAAATAGATGAGGGCAGGGTCTTGGACACATAGAACATTACAGCGCAGTACAGGCCCTTCGGGCCCTCAATGTCGCACCGATTTGTGAAACCACTCTAAAGCCTATCTACACTATTACCTTAATCGTCCATATTTTATATCCAATGACCATTTGAATGCCCTTAGTGTTGGTGAGTCCACTACTGTTGCAGGCAGGGGCATTCCACGCCCTTACTACTCTCTGAAAAAAGAACCTACCTCTGACATCTATCCTATATCTATCTCCCCTCAATTTAAAGCTATGTCCCCTCGTGCTAGACATCACCATCCGAGGAAAAAGGCTCTCACTGTCCACCCTATCTAATCCTCTGATCATCTGATCCATATATGGGAAACAACTGAAGCGAGAGAGTGCCCTGGGCGGAGGAGGTTAGGCGTAAGTCGGAAGAAGAACTGGTGGGGCTTTGGATCTGGAGTGAGGCTTTGCAAAGAGTTAATTGCGTCCATCGTCATGCGCAAAACTGAGTTTCAATCCAGTTCAAAGTGGCACACATGGCCCACTGACAGTGTCCAGGATGATTTGGTTCTTTCCAAGAATGGAGGATAGGTGAGGGGGTGACCAGGGAGGCCGGCGAACCATGTCCACATGTTTTAGACGTGTCCGTGGTAGGGGGGGGGGGGGGGGGGGGGGGGGGGGGGGGGGGGGGGGGGTGTTTGGACAGCATTTGCACATATAATGTTGAAGATTTTGGATTTAACAGTGGCGCCCAGTACAGAGGTGGTAATATTTGGAGTACTGGAGGATCCGGGAGTGCAGGTGGGGAGAGAGGCCTTTGCCTCGGGTGTTAGCCCGGAGACGGATTTTGTTGTGCTGGAGAGACTCGGAGGCGCTGAGGAGCAGGGGTAATGAGTGAGTGATTTGGCACAGTTAGAGAAATCAAGGTTCACCATCAGAGATGCAGAGGAGGGTTCACCTTGAGGTGGAAAGCTGTTCATTTAACTTCTTTAACGAGTTTAAGAAGTATTGAGTCATCAGCAGTGTGGGGGGGGGGGGGGTGGCGGGAAGAGATGGGTGGAGATTATTTTTTGTTTTGGGCTGTGGGACTGGCTTAAAAATGTAAGGGGGGGCAGGAGCCGGGGTGCCAGCGGGTTAGAATGGAGGTGGAGATTTTGTGGGGATGTGTAAGGAGGTTGTGTCTGTTGTTGTTGCGGTTGGTTTTCATTTGTTCTTCTTCGTTATTTGAAAATGCCTCCAATCAAATATTTTTCAAAACAAATATATTTCACCTCATAAATCAATGGTTCTGTCTGTTTGTACAGAGGGTGGGAAGGGGAGAGTTCTGACCATATCATTGTTATGTTACAAGTTCAAAGTCCGAGAGCAGCAATTGTTGAAGCGTAGTGTCCTGGCACACATCTCCTCTGACATCAGTTTGGGATGTCCTTTAACAGTACACTCTGAAAGATGGGTAGTTCGTTCGCTGTAATATCTGTCAGAGAGGATAGTTCATATTAGTTTACAGGAGGGTTGCATATATCACTAGGAATTAAACTTTGTTAAGCATTTGAATCATCACTGAGCTTGTAGGGATGAACATTACATCAGGGAGACTCTTCAACAGCTCATCTTAAAATACATTGCAAATCCAAATGTAGTTTAGCTCTGAATCTCTGGGAGGACAGGCTAGCTGACATTAGTGTCCTTGACGGAGCCAGTAGCACCATTATTGAGGCCATGAACATCTGAAACCAACTCCGCTGGGTCGCCCACATGCTTAGGATGTCAGAGTCCTGACTGCCAAAGCAAATGTTCTTCACCCAGCTCAAGGAAGGATCCCGAACAAGAGGAGGGCAAAGGAAGCTCCTCAAAGACACCTCCTGACTGAAGGGTCACAATTCTTTGAGAACACCTGGCATCACGAGGAGACCTGGAAAAGGAGCCTGAGAAAGGAATACCTGCGACTTCCTGGCCAAGGACCGATCCCACCGTTTGAAAACTCCTGCCAAGTGAGTGATTGAAGATTTGGTTTGAGGATCAGGCTCTTCAGCCAAGCAAGGACCCGCAGAACCAGCGACCAGTAACACAGGGTATCTTAAGTGGACAATCATTCTTGTTAGCGAGCGATCACTGCATTCTATTCATTATAGTTCCTTCAATGGAATTAACATGGCCATGACAAACCAAAGTTTAAAAAAGTAAAAATATGTTCCTTTCATTTTGGACATATTTATAAACGCAAAACACGAATAATATAAAACACTAACCTGCCAAACAAATAGACTGAAAAATTTCCGTGTGAATAAAAATGTGCATAAATCTCACCTGAAATCCCATTGGGCTCATTCCAGACACAAACCCCACCCATCCTAACCCCGCCCCCTGCAGCAATGCCCCGCCCCTTCGGCGCTCCGGAAGTGAGGCGAGCCCAGGCGCAATGCAGTCTGGGGGTGAGGACGTGCTCAGGTCGCGGTGCAGTGTGGGGGTGGTGGCGCGGTGCGCACGCACGTTGGTCGCGGGTGCGGTCGGCGAGTCAGGACATCATGGTGAAGCTGACGGCTGAGTTGATCGATTGGCGGCACAATACACCAACCCCGTGCGGGACCGGGAGCTGGACCTGCGGGGTGAGAATGAGAGAGAGTCGCAGTTCAGACACTGACCCGGCCGCAATTAGAAGGGCGGGCGATGGGACACAGCCCGGGAGGGAATCAACCACCCCCAGGCCCTTCACACCCCCCCCCCCAGGCCCTTCACACCCCCCCCCCCCAGGCCCTTCACCCCCCCCCCCCCAGACCCTTCACCCCCCCCCCCAGACCCTTCACCCCCCCCCCCCAACCCTTCACCCCCCCCCCAGACCCTTCACCCCCCCCTCCCAGACCCTTCACCCCCCCCCCCCGCCCTTCACAACCCCCCCCCCCCCAGCCCTTCACACCCCCCCCCCCCCCCCAGGCCCTTCACACCCCCCCCCAGACCCTTCACCCCCCCCCCCCAGACCCTTCACCCCCCCCCCAGACCCTCACCCCCCCCAGACCCTTCACCCCCCCCCCCCGACCCTTCACCCCCCCCCCAGACCCTTCACCCCCCCCCCCCAGACCCTTCACCCCCCCCCCCCCCCCCAGACCCTTCACCCCCCCTCCCAGACCCTTCACCCCTCCCAGACCCTTCACCCCCCCTCCAGACCCTTCACCCCCCCTCCCAGACCCTTCACCCCCCCCCCCCTCCCAGACCCTTCACCCCCCCCTCCCGACCCTTCACCCCCCCTCCCAGACCTTCACCCCCCCTCCCAGACCCTTCACCCCCCCCTCCCAACCCTTCACCCCCCTCCCAGACCCTTCACAACCACCCCCCTCCCAGACCCTCACCCCCCCCCCTCCCAGACCCCACCCCCCCTCCCAGACCCCACCCCCCCTCCCAGACCCCACCCCCCCTCCCAGACCCCACCCCCTCTCCCAGACCCCACCCCCCTCCAGACCCTTCACCAACCCCCCCCTCCCAGACCCTTCACCCCCCCTCCCAGACCCTTCACCCCCCCTCCCAGACCCTTCACCCCCCCCCCCCCTCCCACCCACCCCCTCCCCCGACCTTCCCCCTCCCAGACCCTTCACCCCCCCCTCCCAGACCCTTCACCCCCCCTCCCAGACCTTCACCCCCCCCCCTCCAACCCTTCACCCCCCCTCCCAGACCTTCACCCCCCCTCCCAGACCCTTCACCCCCCCCCCCCCCAGACCCTTCACCCCCCCCCAGACCCTTCACCCCCCCCCAGACCCTTCACCCCCCCCCCCCCAGACCCTTCACCTCCCTCCCACCCTTCACCTCCCTCCCAGACCCTTCACCCCCCCTCCCAGACCCTTCACCCCCCCCCCAAGACCCTTCACCCCCCCCCAGACCCTTCACCTCCCCCCCCCAGACCCTTCTCCTCCCCCCCCCGACCCTTCACCCCCCTCCCAGACCCCACCCCCCCCCAGACCCCACCCCCCCTCCCAGACCCCCCCCCCCCTCCCAGACCCTTCACACCCCCCCCCCCCAGGACCCTTCACACCCCCCCCCCCCCCAGACCCTTCACACCCCCCCCCCCCAGGACCCTTCACCCCCCCCCCCCCAGGACCCTTCACACCCCCCCCCCCCAGGACCCTTCACACCCCCCCCCCCCCCCCAGGACCCTCACCTCCCCCCCCCTCCCAGGACCCTTCACACCCCCCCCCCCCGCAGGACCCTTTCACCCCCCCCCCAGGACCCTTCACCTCACCCCCCCCCCCCCCCCCCCCCCCCCCCCACCCCCCCCCCCTTCCCCCCCCCCCCAAGGACCCTTCACCCCCCCCCCGGACCCTTCACCTCCCCCCCCCCGGACCCTTCACCTCCCCCCCCCCCCCCCCCCCAGAGGACCCTTCACCTCCCCCCCCCCCCAGGACCCTTCACCCCCCCCCCCCCCCAGGACCCTTCACCCCCCCCCCCCCCCCCCCCCCAGGACCCTTCACCCCCCCCCCCCCCGGACCCTTCACACACACACCCCCCCCCCCCTCCACCTCTCTTATGTCTGAGTTGTGGTTCAGGCTCTGACAGTTGTTGCTGGTTTACAGG
Organism: Scyliorhinus canicula; assembly: GCF_902713615.1. NCBI lineage: Eukaryota > Metazoa > Chordata > Chondrichthyes > Carcharhiniformes > Scyliorhinidae > Scyliorhinus > Scyliorhinus canicula. Next base: position 51,391,319 of record NC_052157.1, on the reverse strand, counting down.
TTACAAAATCCCAGTTGTGGAGAATTTGGGAGCGACATTCGATCAATTTGACTGCATTGATTTCTCAGACAATGAGATCCGCAAACTGGATGGGTTCCCGCTGCTGCGGAGATTGAAGAGTCTCCTGCTCAACAACAACCGCATCTGGTGAGTCCTCAAACCTGCTCTTTTCAAAGCTGTGAATGGGGGAACTGAGTGGAAGATTTTGTAAAATATCTCTCTGTTTCAGCCGGGTAGGTGAAGGGCTTGAGCAGGCGTTGCCCAATCTGCGGGAGTTGATACTCACCAACAACAACCTACTGGAACTGGTAAGTTGCATGTCTTTGAGAAATGTGGTCAATGTAAGTGCCGTCAACAATATGCTGCAAAACCTGATCCCTCCACCCCCCGTGCTCAGCGACTCTGCCTCCTCCTCCACAATCTCGGTTTCCTGCTGCATTTGAAAAGTCCGTTCAGAAGTAGTTGAGGCAGATTGCAATTTCCCCAGCTGCTCTGTCTGTGGTAGTGCTCCCATCTCCAAGTCAGACTGTTTGTTCCCCACTCCAAAGACTGGAGCACACTGACAATCCCAGTGCAGCACTGACGGAGAGCTGCATTGTCAGTGCCATTGTTGGACAAGATATTAAACTTAAGACCCCAGCCGTCCTCTCCATGATAATTGGCAAACCCTCCCCAAGAAGGCAGAATCTCTAGTATATTCACACAGGATCTAGAACAATCATAAATCCTGCTGATTAATTGCATAGGTTCTGTGGATATTAGGATTGTTTCCATTGGTAAGACATTAGTATCGAGCTGCAGAAAAGGATGAAGTTTCAGTTGTGGATATCTGAAAAACCTGCATCTTGGGTATCAAATTGTTGACAGCTGCTCAAAAGGTAACAAGGAAGCACCACTAAAAATACCGCCCTGCCTATAAAGAACTCTATCCCTCCAAATATCAAATCCATGGTCCATAAGACCTGGTGAGAGAGAACGGAAGTTAAATTAGACCTTCCAGCTCACGGACCATCCTCCACGCTCTGACTGTTAATGGTTGTAGGATTTTTACACTTGACAGGTACAGCCTTGAAATCTCTGAACAACAATAGTACAGGAGTACACAGACTGGCCAGTTTCAATATTGAGCTAAATGAAGGATGGCGCCCCTCTGACCCATTTTTGTATGAATCTGAGATGAGAAGCTAACTGATGCATTTTAATATTCGGCACCCCTTCGATGAAGGGTCAATAACAATGGGACATCTTTTTAAGTTACATGCAGGAAGTTTAGAGAGAATTTGAGGAAAATATTTTTCAGCCAGGTGCTGGATATCTGTAATGCACTGCCTGGGAGGATACATAGAGCATACAGTGCAGAAGGAGGCCATTCGGCCCAACTAGTGCACTGACCCACTTAAGCCCTCTCTTCCACCCTAACCCAATAACCCCTCCTAACCTTTTTGGACACTAAGGGCAATTTAGCATGGCCAATCCACCTAACTTGCACATCTTTGGACTGTGGGAGGAAACCAGAGCACTCGGAGGAAACCCACGCAGACACTGGGAGAACGTGCAGACTCCGCACAGACAGTGACCCAGTGGGGAATTGAACCTGGGACACTGGCGCTGTGAAGCCACAGTGCTATCCACTTGTGCTACCATTCTGCCCACAGTAGTTGCGGCAGGAAACTTCACAACCTTTAAAAAGTACTAGGATTAGCACTTGAAATGTCATAACATTCAAGTTTATGGGCCGAGTGCTGGTAAGTGGGATTCGTGGAGTTTTTTTTGCCGGAGCAGATTTGATAGGCCAAATAATCTCTTCTGTTGTGTATAATGTTTTGAATATTGCCACTCCACCTACTTTTCAGTTATCTTCTCATCTTCGATTCATACAAAAATAGGTTTACAGTGCAGAAGGAGGCCATTTGGCCCATCGAGCCTACACCAGCCCCTGAAAGAGCACCCTAATTAAGCCCACATCTCCACCCTATATCCGTAACCCAGCAGTTCTACCTAACATTTGGACACTGCAGGGCAATTTAGCGTGACCAATCCACCTAACCCACACATCTTTGGACTGTGGGAGGAAACCCACGCAGACATGGGGAGAACATGCAGACTCCGCATGCAGTGACCCAAGACAGGAATCAAACCTGGGTCATTGGTGTTGTGCAGCAGCAGTGCTAACCAATGTGCTACCATGAGTGGTGAGGAGGATGTTCAGAGGCTTCAGTAATTTAGACAAGTTGCATGAGTGGGAAAATATGTGACAGATGCAGCATAATGTGGATAATTGTGAAATTATTCACTTCAGAGAGAGAAACAGAATGGCAGAGTAATATTCAAATGGTGGTCGATTGGAAAATGTTAATGTACAAAGGGGCCTGAGTGTCCAAGTACACCAGTCACTGAAAGCAGGCTTGCAGGTACAGCAGGTAGTTAGGAAGGCAAATGGGACTTCTGATGGCGGCCATGGTGTGAACAGTCGAACATTTGATGGCTCCTGCTCAAAATTGACTTTTTCAGTCTTTTTTCCGTCCAAAGGGCAAATTATTTGAGAGCAAGAGGTGCAGGAGTGCCTGGGGAAGGTTTTGTTCCTCTGGTTTGGCTGGTGGATGGATCCATGGACAGGGAGTGGTGTGAGAAGGTAAGAGCTGTTGGAACAGGAGTCTTCGTAGTGCGCCACAGGAAAAGATGACCGAAGGCAAGGGGGTTGCGCTGTCTGCTCAGTGGTTGACGGAGCAGTTGGTGAAGTTCCTCAACGATGAGTTGCAGCAGCAGACGAAAGAAGCCCTGGAACACCTAGCCAGGGTGGTGGAACCGCCTAAAACTGGGATTGAGCAAGTGGAGCAGAGGCTAGAGTCCCCAGGGCCTGACGATCCAGAAAGTGGAGGAGGTGGTGGGGCTGCACACAGACCAGTTGGCCTCGGTGGCTGAGATGGGAGTGATGCGAGAGAGCCAGAAGAGGCTGAGGGAGCAGTGGGGGATTTGGGGAATCAATTCAGAAGGCAAAACCTCAGGAGTTTTGGGAGGCCTGAAGGCATTTAAGGAGTGGAGGCTGGTGTGTACCTGGCCAGGATGCTGGAGAAATTGACCTGGAGGGCGACCGAGCACACTGGGAGCTGTGGAGGATGCTGCAGGCCGATGAGCCGCCAAGGACGTGCTGGTGCGGTTACACCGCTTTCTGGGCAAGGAGAAGATCCTTCGATGGGCGAGGCATACCAGGGAATGTACCTGGGAGGGCAATGGGCTGTGGGTGAGTGCACCAGGATCTGGGTGCAGAGCTCGCGAAGAGTAGGTTGGGTTTAACCGGTTGAAGGCTACCCTCTTTAAAAAGTGGGTGAAGCTTGGAGTATTATACCCAGCCCACTTAGTGACTTTCCAAAAGCGAGCTTTATTTTGAAGCATTAGAGGAGGCGATGGAATTTGAGGGACAATGGACTGCGAACTTTGTAGGAGTTTTTTATGCTTTTTAAAGTTTTTGTTGGGTTTTTGGGGGCAGGTTTTCGTGGCGGAGCAATGATGTTGAGTGTGCCTTTTGTTACTCTTCATGGATGTGCGGTCGGGGGATGTGAGGTTGAACTGGAGGCTGGAAGGGTGGTTGGAGGCCTTGGGTGGGGGCCACCATGTTAGCTGGTGGGCTAGTTAAGTGAGGTGGAGGGTTGCCAGAAGGCAGGAGAGTGGGGTGGGGGCAGGGAAATAGGGTTGGTTCTTTGTTTGAGGGTGGGGGAGGAGAAGGCTGCTGACAAGGGTGCATTTGGTGTGGCGCAGTTGGGAAGAGATTGATGGTGGACATCGGAGGACGGACCTCGAAGGTCACGTGATGTGGGCCGTGGCTGGCTCAAAGGTGAAAGAGTTATCATACTTCTCCCATGTGCATCCGGTGTACTCCCTGATTGGTTTTTTTACGTGCCAGGCAAGATGCTATGGACAGGGCTGGTAGCCTTGGAGTATTTGACGAGTGTAGTTTCTGACCACGTGCTGCACTGAGTGGATTTGTGGGTGGCCTGGAGGTGGTGGAGGTTGGATGTGAGGTTGTTGCCAGCTGTTCCAGGCGGAGGAATATATGATGGTGGGTGGAAAGTTGGAAACAATGCCGGTGGTTCTGGTAAAAGCAGGTGTGGGCTGCCATTTGAAGGTACGTGGAACTAAACAATATGCCGGAGGTCATAGCCGCCACACCGTGGGAGGCATTCAAGGCGGTGGTTTGGGGGGGGGGGTTTATTTCAATACAGGCGCATAGGGAGAAAGTGGAGCAGGTAGAGACGGCTCGACTGGTGGATGAGATTTTGAGGGTGGACAGGGGATACCCAGGTGCCAGAGGCAGATCTGTGGCCACTGCTGGCGAGGGGGCATAATGAAGCACGGGAGAGGGCGGGAAACTCCCCCTACATTGTCGCAGGCTTCCATCTCCCTGATTCTAAAGAAGAAGGAGAAGGATCCGGAGCAGTACGGGTCATGTTACCCAGTATCAATAAACGTAGACGCCAAACTGATGGTGAAGGTGTTGGCCTCTCGAATCGAGAACTGTGACCCGGGGGTGATGGGCGAAGATCAAACGGGTTTTGTGATGGACGGGTAATTGTCGGCAAATGTCGGGGGGTTGCTTAATGTAATCATGACTTCTTCGGAGAGGCGGAATTAGTGGCGCCGATGGCCGCGGAGAAGGCATTTGATCGGGTGGAGAAGGCGTTTGATTGGGCGGAGTGGAATTATTTGCTAGAGTTGCTGGGGCAGTTCGTGCAGAGATTTGTGGACTGGGTCTGATTGTTCTCTAAGGTTGTGGGCGGAGCAAGCAAATTCGGGGTACTTTGGGATGCATTGTGGGCGAGGCAGGGGTGCCCGCTCCCTCCATTGCTTTTCGCCTTGGTGATAGAGCTGCTGGCAATGGCGCGTAGGGGGAGCTGGAGAGGGATTGAGCACAGGGGCTCGTTGTATGTGGACGACATGTTGCTGTATATTTGGGCAGTATCGGAAGCAGCATGGGGATCGTGGAGGAATTTGGCCAATTCTCGGGATATATGTTGAATTTGGGGAAGAGTGAGGTGTTCCCGATTGAGATGAGGGCAGGAAAGGAGGTTAGGAGAGTTTCCATTTAGTTGTGAGGGTGAGTTTTAGACACTTGGGTATCCAGGTGGCGCAGTGCTGGGCGCAGTTGCATAAGTTGAACCTGGCTCGGATGGTGGAACAAATGAAAGTGGATTTCGAGAGATGGGCTGTGATGGTAGGACGGGTGCAGACAGTAAAAATGATGGTGCTGCCAAGGTTTCTTTTTTTGTTCCAGAACCTCCCAATCTTTGTCCCCGAGTCTTTTTTTAAAGAAGGTCAATGTGCTGATTTCTGGATTCGTGCGAGTGGGGAAGACCCCATGGATTAGGAGGACTTTCTTGGTGTTTGGAGTCGGGGGGGGGGGGGGGGGGGGAGGGCTGCAGAATATGATGAATCACTACTGGACGGCGAGTATTGCTACGGTTAGAAAATGGGCCGTGGGGAAGGGGTCGGATGGAGGCAGCATAGTGTAGGGGAGCATATTTAAGGGCTTTGATGTCGGCACCTTTACTATTCTTGCCGATATGGTGCTTTGTGAGCCCAGTGTGGTGTCGATCCTAAGGGTGTGCGGGCAGTGGAGGCGGCACTTAAGGCTGGAGGGTGCCTTGATGTGGACACCAATCTGCAATAACCATAGGTTTGAGCCGGCGGGGCTGGCTGCAGATTCGAGACTTTGTAAGGCGCGAGCTACCGCCATTTCTTGGGCTGCCGCCCCTGGGGTTCTGGCAGGGGTTTGCAGGTGTGATGTTCGAGGTGCTGGGTGTGGAGGTGGTCCCAAGTCCAGAGGTATCTATATTTGGGGTGTTGGGAGTCCAGGGGTGAGAGAGGCTGATGTTTTGGCCTTTGCCTCCCTGATAGCCCGGACACAGATTATGTTCAGGTGGCAGGACTTGGAGCCACTGAAGGCTCCGGGTGAGCGACTTGCCGAAGTTCCTGAAGTTGGAGAAGGTTGAGTTAGTCTTGAGTGGGTCCATGGATGGATTTACTAAGAGGTGGAAGACTTTTATTGATTTCTTTAAGGAGATTGGAGGTGTCAGTGAGGGGCGGAACGAGGGGGTTAAAATGGGGAGGGTGGGGTGTGAGAGGGAGATGGAGTCGGCGGGGGGGGGGGGGGGGGGGGGAGTGGGTGTTGGTTGTTCTTCTGCTTTTGTTTGTTTATATGAAAATGCCTTGAACAAAATATTTGAAAAAAAGAAGGCAAATGGTATGTTGGCCTTCGTTGCAAAAGGATTCGAGTCCAGGAGCAAGCATGCCTTGCTGCAGCTGTACAGGGCCTTGGTGAGACTGCACCTGGAGTATTGCATGCAGTTTTAGTCTCGTTATCTAACAAAGGATGTTCTTGCCATAGAAGGAGTGCAGCAAAGGTTCACCAGACTAATTCCTGGAACGGCAGGATTGTCGTGTGAGGAAAGTTTGGGTCGACTGTGTATTCACAGGGAGTTAGAAGAATGAAAGAGGATCTAATTGAACCGTAAGGAACTGTTGACAGCTGAGCAGACTGGATGCAGAGATGCTCTTTCCTCTGCGGGGGGGGGGGTTCTCGAAGCAGGGTTCAGTCTTGGGAAACCGCGTAGACCATTTAGGGCGAAGATGCAAACTTCTTCACTCAGAATGGTGAACTTATGGAATTCTCTATGACAGAAGACTGTGGAAGCCTAATCACTGAATATTCAAGTAGGAAATAGATTTCTAGACTCGAGGGGTATTATTCAGGATGACTATTCCTGCCTCTTTGACGGGTTTATTGATGTATATGTCCAGGTTGGTCTTCAGGCCTTGCACCGTGTTGCATGTGAAAATCAGACATGTTTGGAATTCCGCTATGTGCATCCACTAGATCAGCTCAGTGCACCTTCAATGATTCAGTAACCACAATGTACACTGGTTTGTGGCAGGATAGTTGGGGTAGATGAATTTGAACTCAGTAAATACCTCTTCTCATTCAATGTGGAATGAAGGCACACCAAAACTGGAACCAAGTGTAAGAGCAAACTCTTCGCTTTCAGGAAGTACCTGCCAGAGAGATTGCTACGTTTATTGGCATTGTTGATTGCATTGCCAGCCCTCTTCCACTTCGGAGCAGGTGTGTTTCAAGTGGCTCTAGTTTATGGTGTGGTTATTGAGGCAATGTAGTGGCACAAACTGATCAAATCGATTAATGAAAGAAATTTGCCCCCTTCAGGCCAAATGCAGTGTCGGACATGGTTCAAATTGGTAATCCTATTATCAATCTGTTCAATCTCATCTTATGTCAACATGCTCAATCGTGGGACTGTCTCATTTTAACATTATTAATATGCTTGTAAATGAAAACTGACCCAACCTTATGTTTAAAACACTGAGAAAATTGAGAGATAATTTACCTGAGAGTCAAACTATGTTTTTGTAATCCTGAATTTGGCCTTTGTACTTCTACCTCCGATATGCTAATGGTAGACAAATAATTGTCACGTGATATATGTGGCAGAGTTAGTCTTCACAGCTCACTGCACCCAACACAAGTAATGTGCCTTTGCACACAAACCTATTGATGACTGGCTTGATACATCATGATTTGGCCAAATGGTTGGGTGAGTTGTTACCAGTTTTGAGCACGTTTTCCACATACACTGCAGAATTCCTTCACATTTGCAGAGTCCATACAGGACTTGCAAATCATAGTGATGTCATGTCTGTGTGCTTATTTGACATTGAGCCTATTCACCAATGTACCGCTCAAGGCAGCCATAGACATTTACATTGCAAGACTATATCATGGCGATCCAGATTCACAATCGTTGTGTGTATCAGTGTTCATTAAACTCTGGCTCAGCAACTCACTCAATTGAGTTGAGATTGAATGATGCCATGTCTGCCCAAATAGAACGTGTTGCCATGGGATCCCCTCTCTGCCCAACTCTCAAACATCTTTGTTGGGTTCCGAGAGATGGTTCTTCAACGGAGTGACACCTAAACACCTACCTACCCCTCGTACATTCCCGATATGTGAGTGATATGTTTGCTATATTTCAATCCACAGCTGCATGTAAGACCTTCTTTACAAACCATAATGGGGTCCATATTGCTCTCAAATTCAATCCTGATCGTACTAATAATTATACTGACAACCAATTTAAGGCCATCAGTCAGGCTCGCAGTATGGCTAAAAACTACATAAAAATACTAGGGGTCTCTTCCTTTGTAGACTGAGCATGTTTACGCGTGCCTTTTTTAACTAAACAAACTAGGTGACAGCTATTACCTGACTCATTTCCCAGGACAATACCATAACCAATCAAAGGCAACTTGCAGTGTTTGAATTTTAAAGACCTTGGCAGTTAACTGTCAATTATCAGTAGCTGGTGCAACAATTCTGTTTGAGTCCACTTGCCAGCCAGCCAATCGGCACCCTCTTCTCATGCAGTAGAAATTGTTGTCCCCTTTACAATGAGGAGTGCAAGACAAAAAGTTTCAACTGCACCATGTTTTTTCAGCAATGCTGAAGACACATTATTTCTTCAGGTGCGGAGCGAAGAACAAGGAGGCAGCTAACCTTAAAGTTGGAGCCAGGCCATTGGGAGTGCTGCCTGGACTCACTTCGCACAACATGGAAATCAGGAACCCTCTAATAAAAATTTGTCAGGAAGTTTGGAAGTCAGTGTTTGCGAGGCAAGGGGTATGGAACTAACGTGGGCAATTAGCCACAATCTAACGTAATGGTGTAACAAGTTCAACGTGTCGTTGTGTAGCATTGTGTGCTCCTAATTCTCTTTTTGACCCACAACAAATATTGCAGCCTGTTTGTGAGCTGTTCCAATGTTAACCTGGTCATTCTTATCTTCCATCTGTCCCTACAGGGGGATTTGGACACACTATCAACCATCAAGTCCCTTACATTCCTGAGGTGAGTGTTTCAATGAGAATGTGGTCAAGGCTTGATGCCAGTGGAACAGCTCCTGTCACTGGTGGTTTCTCGGCCTGTGTTTGTTGGTGATAAGACTATAAGAAATAGGAACAGGAATCGGACATTCAGCCCCTTGTGTCTGCTCCGCCATTCAATAGGATCATGTCTCGTCCGCCATTGCTCAAGTCCACTTTCCTGCCCTTTTCCCGTAACCCTTTCTTCCCTTATTGATCAAGAATCTTATCTATCTCGGCCTTAAATATACACAAGGACTCTGCCCATAAAATTCTCTGTGGCAAGGAGTTCCAAAGATACTCAACCCTCTGAGAGAAGAAATTCCTCCTCATCTCCATCTTACATGCCCCCACCCCCCCGCACAACTTTATTCTGAGACTATGCCCTCTGGTCCTCGACTCTCCCATGCAGGGAACCGTTCTCTCAGCATTTACCCTGTCAAGCTCCTTAAGATCCTATATGTTTCAACGAGATCACACCTCATTTTTCTAAATTCTAATGAATACAGTCCCAACATGTTTAGTCTTTGCTCACAAGACACTCCCTTCATACCGGGGAGCATCCTAGTTGAACCTTCTTTGAACTGCCTGCAATAAAATATATTTCCTTTTAAGAAGGGGAAGAAAGCTGCTCACGGTACTCCAGATGTGGTCTCACCAGTACCTTGCATACTCCCAACTATTTTGATTGAATATAAATAACCAGGTAAACGAAATAAAATGAACTGAGGGACAAAATAAAGGGAGTCCCTTAAAGGGAAACTACCTTAAAATTAGACTTAAATCATCAGACCAAAATGTGATTTGGGTCAATAAGGCATCCCAATTCCTGCGATGCCCAATAGGCATGGAAGGTCTCAAGGGTACCTGTGGACACCACATGCTCCACCCCCCCTTGAAGTAAGGGCCAATTAGCCAGCCTTTTTTTTTAATAAACATTTTATTGAGGCTTTTTTTGGCATTGTAACACCAGCAATATAAACAATGTACATGAAAATATAAACATAGTGCAAATACCGCCACCTCCGGGCGAACCCTAACAGTGACTCTCTCAAGGCAAACTTAATTTTCTCCAGACAGAGAAAGCTAGCCATGTCCGATAGCCAGGTCTTGGACTTCGGGGGGCCTTGAGTCCCTCCATGCTACAGTAGTCCCCCTTTATAACGCGGGTGTTGGGGTCCAAGACAGCCACCCACGTTGCAACCGAGCCGCGGATATCCACGATGGGGGTTTTAAATTTATTTAAAAATCTATGCTAGCGCTTCCCATTGAGAGTCTACGGGGGGGTGGGGGGAGAGGTTAGACCCCCGTAGACTCACAATGGGAAGCGCTAGCATAGATTTTTAAATAAATTTAAAACCCCCATCGTGGATCTAATTAAAACAGTGTCAATTTCAGCGGCCGGCTCACTTTGATCCGGAGGGAAGCTGCTCTCTCACTGAAACAATCAGCCGGCCGCTGAAATTGACACTGCCCGCTGCTCTCTCCCTCCAATCCAACTTTTAAGTTTTAATGTTTCTGATTGGAGGGAGAGAGCAGCCGGCAGTGTCAATTTCAGCGGCCGGCTGATTGTTTCCGTGAGAGAGCAGCTTCCCTCTCCGGATCAAAGTGAGCCGGCCGCTGAAATTGACACTGCCGGCTGATTGGAGGGAGAGAGCAGAGAACACAGGAGGAGGTCATACGGGCCTCTGCAAGACCAGCATGGTCTCACATCGCCCCTCCCCTCTGTGGCTGCTGGGGTTCAGGCTGTGGCTGCTGGGGTTCAGGCTGTGGCTGCTGGGGTACAGGCCGTGGCTGCTGGGCTTCAGGCTGTGGCTGCTGGGGTACTGTGGCTGCTGGGGTGCAGGCTGTGGCTGCTGGGGTGCAGGCTGTGGCTGCTGGGGTGCAGGCCGTGGCTGCTGAGGTACAGGCTGTGGCTGCTGGGGTACTGATTGGAGGGAGAGAGCAGCGGGCAGTGTCAATTTCAGCGGCCGGCTGATTGCTTCAGTGAGAGAGCAGCTTCCCTCTCCGGATCAAAGTGAGCTGGCTGCTGAAATTGACACTGCCGGCTGCTCTCTCCCTCCAATCAGAAACATTAAAACTTAAAAGTTGGATTGGAGGGAGAGAGCAGCGGGCAGTGTCAATTTCAGCGGCCGGCTCACTTTGATCCGGAGGGAAGCTGCTCTCTCACTGAAACAATCAGCCGGCCGCTGAAATTGACACTGCCGGCTGCTCTCTCCCTCCAATCCAACTTTTAAGTTTTAATGTTTCTGATTGGAGGGAGAGAGCAGCCGGCAGTGTCAATTTCAGCGGCCGGCTGATTGTTTCAGTGAGAGAGCAGCTTCCCTCTCCGGATCAAAGTGAGCCGGCCGCTGAAATTGACACAACTGACAGTTGGGGTCCATAAGCCCCCCTGCGGTATATCGCGAACCACGGTATTGCGGAGCGCGGTATAACGGGGGACTACTGTAGTAATATCCACCTCCAGGCTACCAGGGAAGCAAAGGCCAGAAAGTCTGCCTTTCTCCTCCTGGATCCTGCGACACCCTGAAAATCGCCACCTCTGGCCATCCTTTTCTTTAATACCTTGGACATGACGTCAGCAAACCCCTGCCAAAATCCCCTCAGCTTTGGACATGCCTAGAACATGTGGACATGGTTCGCTGGTCCTCCCGCACATTTTGCACACCTATCTTCCACCCCAAAGAATCTGCTCATCCGGGCCACTGTTATGTGAGCCGGGTGCACAACCTTAAATTGTATCAGGCTGAGCCTGGCACAAGTTGCGGTCGCGTTGACTCTACTCATCGTGTCCGCCCAAAGGCCCTCCTCTATCTCTCCCCCCAGCTCCTCGGTCTGTGTCTCCTCTGATCCCATAAGTTCCTTATAATTGTCAGAAACGGTCCCCTCACCTATCCATCCTCTGGAAAATACCCTGTCCTGAATTCCCCTGAGCGGCAGGAGTGGGAAGGTTGGTACCTGTCTACGCAGAAAGTCCCGCACCTGCAGATATAAATTTGTTTCCCCTCACAAACAAACTTCTCCTCCAGCGCCCTCCATACTCGGAAAGCTCCACCAATTAGCCTTCCTGATACCTGCTGTACCTGTGTACTAGCTTTGTGCTTCGTGCACATGTGCCCCCAAGTCCCTTTGCGTTGCAGCTTTCTGCAGTTTTTCTCCAATTAAGTAATCCCCTGTTACATAAGAAATAGAGCAAGAGGAAGCCATTCGGCTCTTCCAAGACTGCCCCGCCATTCATTATGATCACGGCTGATCATCCAAGTTCAATACCCTGATCCCGTCGTTTCCCCCCTGCCATATCGCTTGATCCCTTTAGCTCCAAGAGCTATGTCTTCCTGAAATTACACAAAGTTTTGGCTTCGTCTACTTTCTGTGGTAGTGAACTCCACAGATTCACCGCTCTCTGGGTGAAGAAATTTCTCCTCATCTCAGTCCTAAAAGGTGTATCCCATATCCTCAAACTATGACCTCTAATTCTGAACTTCCCCCACCATCTGAAACATTCTCTCAATCTTTTTTTAAAATAAATTTAGTGTACCCAATTATTTTTTCTTCCAATTAAGAGGCAATTTAGCGTGGCTAATTCACCCAGCCTGCACATCTTTGGGTTGTGGGGGTGAGACCAACGCAAACACGGGGAGAATGTGCAAACTCCACATGGACAGTGACCTGGGGCCGGGATTGAACCCGGGTCCTCAGCAATGTGAGGCAGCAGTGCTAGCCACTGTGCCGCCCTCTTTTTGAACCTACCCTGTCGAATCCAGCTGGTTTCCATGAGATCCCCTCCCACTCTTCGAGACTCCAATGAGTCTAATTCCAATCAATTTAGCATCTCTTCATTTGACAGTCTGCCATCCCAGGAATCAGCCTGGTAAACATCTGCTGCTCTCCCTCCATAGCAAGAACATCCTTCCTCAGATAAGGACACAAAAACTGCTCAACCAGATACAATTTAAGGTCGTTCACCAGGCTCACATGACTGTGGCCCGGATGCCCAGATTCTTTGGGGTGGAAGACAGGTGTGCAAAATGTGCGGGAGGACCAGTGAACCATGTCCACATGTTCTGGGCATGTCCGAAGCTCGGGATTTTGGTGGGGGTTTGCAGATGTCATGTTAAAAACAAGGGTGTTAAAAACTAGTGTGGCGCCGAGTCCAGAGGGGGCAATTTTCGGGGTGTCGGAAGACCCAGGAATCCAGGAGGAGAAAGAGGCAGATGTTCTGGTCTTTGCTTCCCTGGTAGCCCGGAGACGGATACTATTAGCTTGGAGGGATTCAAAGCCCCCAAAGTCGGAGACCTGGCTCACTGACATGGTTAGCTTTCTCTGTTTGGAGAAAATCAAGTTTGCTTTGAGGGCGTCACTGTTGGGGTTCACCCGGAGGTGGCAATCGTTCGTCGACTTCTTTGCGAAAAATTAATCGTCAGCAAAAAGGGTTAGTTTAGCTGAGTGTAGGGGGTTAATAAAGGTGGGACCTGTAAGGGAGGGAGACGGCTTTTGCACTATGTTTATATTTTCCTGTACATTGTTTATTGTGTTGTTATAATACCACAAAATACCTCAATAAAATGTTTATTAAAGAACAAAAGGACACCAAAACTGCACACTACTGCAGGTGTGGCCTCACCAAAGCCCTCTATAATTGCTGTAAAACATCCCTATTCCTATACTCTAAACCTCTTGCTGTGAAGGCCAACGTACCATTTGCCTCCTTTACTGCCATGCTGTACCTGCACGCTTACGTTCAACGACTAGTGCAGAAGGGAACCACGGTCTTGTTGAGTATCCACCCCTCAATTTACACCCATTCAAATAATAATCTGTCTTTCTATTTTTGCTACCAAAGTGGATAACTTCACATTTATCCACCATATACTGGTTCTGCCATACATATACCCACTCACTTGGCCTGTCAAAATCTCGTGGGTGGCAGAGTGGGCAGCACAGCAGTTAGCACTGCTGCCTCACAGTGCCAGGAACCCTGGTTCAATTCCAACCTCGGGTGACTGGAGTTTGCACTTTTCCCCCGTGTCTGTGTGGGTTTCTTCTGGGTGCTCCGGTTTCCTCCCACAGTCTAAAAATGTGCAGATTAGCTGGATTGGCCAAGCTAAATTGTCCCTTTGTGTCCACAGGTTAGGTGGGATCATGGGGTTACAGTGATAAGGCGGCGTAGTAGACCTAGTTAGAGTGCTCTTTTAGAGGGCTGTTGCAGATTCGATGGCCCGAATGGCCTGCACTGTCAGCAGTCTCTGATTCTATGAAGCATCTCTGCATCCTCTTCTTAGTTCATCCTCCCATCCAATTTAGTACCATCTATGCCATCTGCAAATTTGGAGATCATACATTTAGTTCCATCGTCCAAATCATTAACATATAATGTGAACAGTAGGGGTCTTAGCACAGACCCCTGTGGTCCACCACTCGTCACCTCTTCCAATTGGTTTATTCCAATGTTTTGCTTCCTGCCTGCTAACCAGCCTTCTATCCATCTCAAGAAACTACCCGAAATCCCATGTGCTTTCACTTTATATAATAATTTGCTATGTGAGACCTTGTCAAAAGCCGTCTGAAAGTCTAAATAAACCACGTCCACTGGTTCTCCCTGGTCAACTCTACTAGTTGCATAGAATCAAAGAATCACTACAGTGCAGAAGGAAGCCATTCAGCCCTTCGAGTCTACACCGATTCTCTGGAAAAACATCCTACCTAGGCCTGCACCCCCACCCTATCCTCTAAACCAATAACCTCACTTAACCTTTGGAACATCTGGGGGCAATTTAGCATGACCAATCCACCTAACCTGCACATCTTTGGACTGTGGGAGGAAACTGGAACTCCCGAAGGAAACCCATGCAGACGCTGAGAACGTACAAGCTCCACACAGATAATGACCCATGGCTGGAATTGAGCCTGGGTCCCTGGCCCTCTGAGGCAGCAGTGCTAATCATTATGCCGCCATCTTCAAAGAATTCTAGTAGATTTATGAAGCATGATTTCCTGTTCATAAATCCATGCTGACTTTGTCTGATTACACCACTGCTTTTCAAATGCTGTGCTATGAAGTCCTTGATAATGGACTCCAGCTACTTCCCTACAACTGACGTTTTTTTGTTCTCCCTTCCAAAATGAACAACTTCACATTACACTCCATGTGCCACCTTTTTGCCCACTTAACCCAGTGTTCTTCAAACTTTTTTTCCCGGGGACCCATTTTTACCAACCGGCCAACCTTCGGGACACATGCCAGCCGCCCTGTGCGACCCACGCCGGCTGAACTGCGTGACCCACCATCTTCTCTTACCTTGTTTGCTGCTGACAAAAATGGAGGAAATGGTTTTGGGTCCCTTTGGCCCTCATACATGCTCCTCCAATGGAACCTGCTGGATGAAGGTGAAGCCTTCCGGTGTCGGAAAGTATGGAGTCTCCATCTGTCCAAAGTTCTGATTTTTTTCCTGTAAAATTTTATCAAATAAATCACCCCCGAACTTGTAAACAAAAAAGAGTAAAATAAATGAAAAAAATGAATAAAACCCCGCCAAACTTGTAAAAAAAGAAAAATGAATGAAAAAAGAAAAATTAAATGAATCAAAACCACTACAGAACTTGTAAAACAAAAAGCTGCAACCGTTTTTAAAAATAGCGGCCGCACTGCGCATGCACCCCCGATTTGTGCATGCGCGCCGATCATCATGCACAATGCGGCCAAATTTTTTTTTTTAACATGTACCCGGCCACTTGCCGCCGACTGCTGCGTGGGGATTTGCGCGCTCGGGAGCGCCGCGGACAACGGCTCCACGACCCTCCTGACACCCACCCGACTTTGAAGAACAGTGGCTTAACCTATCAATAGTTCTTTGCAAACCGGTTCATCCCGGCTCGGGGTCACTGTACGTGTGCAATTTGCACATACTCCCCGTGTCTTCATAGGTCTCATCCCCACACCCAAAGATGTGTAGAGTAAGTGGATTGGCCAAGCTAAATTGCCCCTTAAGAAAACGGCCGTAAATTTACAAGGGCTCCACGTAGGACTGAGTAATATGGAGTTGTGCCTGGAGGGGAGATTTGTCCTAAAACTGATTTTTCAAATACGACTCGACCAGTAGGTGGCAATATTGCACCACCTACACTTCATACTTCATCTCGCGCACGTCCTTTGGTTAAATTACTTTAGGCTGAACAAACATACTGAATGGTCCACTTTGGCCTGCATCCTAATCTCGATCATGTGTGAACCTGTATTACACTGAATACTTTCACAATGCACAAACATTAATACTGAACAATCCCCATCCACCACCACTTTTCCGTCTGGCTGAATTTATCCTCTCTCTGAACAGTTTCTCCTTCAGCATGTCTCATTTCTTCCAAATCAAAGATGTAGCTTTGGGTACCGCATGGGTCCCAGTTTTGCCTGTCTCTTTATGGAGTATGTGGAATCTTCTTTGATCCAATCCTACTCCAGCCCCATCCCACAACTCTCTTATCGGTACATTGATGACTGTTTCGTTGCCATTTAATGTTCCCACCAGAACCTGGAAAAATTGATTAATTTCACTTCCAATTTCCACCCATATACCACCTGTACATGGTCCATCTCCGGCATTTCCTTGACCTTTGTTTCAATTTCTGGGAATAGGCTGTCGGCTAGTATCCATTACAAACCCCCTGAGTCCCGCAGCTACCTTGACTACACCTCTTCACACCCAACATCCGATAAGGACTCCATCCCATTCAGGACTCCCATCCCGTGGGTGGCACGGTGGTTAGCACTACTGCCTCACAGCACCAGGGACCCAGGTTCAATTCCGGCCATGGATGACTCTGGGTGAAGAACTTCCTCCTCGCCTCAGTACTAATCCCCAAACCATGACCCTAGTTCTGGACTCTTTCCCCCCCCCCCCCCCCCCCCTGTTTGGAACATTGTTTCTGAATTTACCTTGTCTAATCCTGTTAGAAGTTTGTAAGTTTTTATGAGATCCCCTCTCACTCTTCTGAACTCCAATTAATACAATCCTAACCGATTTAGTCTCTCTTCGTATGACAGTCCCGCCGTCCCAGGAATCAGTCTGGTAAACCTTTGCTGCACTCCCTTCAGAGCAGGAACGTCCTTCCTCAGATAAGGAGACCAAAACTGCACACTATATCCAGGTGTGGCCTCACCAATGCTCTATACAATTGCAGTAAATCATCTCTATTCCTACACTCAAATCCTCTTGCTATGAAGGCCAATATACCATTTGCCTTCTTTACTGCCTGCTGTACCTGCGTGTGTGCTTTCAGCGACTGACAACACCACGGTCTCACTGAGTATCCACCTCTCTTAATTTACACATATTGAAAAAATAATCTACCTTCCTATTTTTGCTACCAAAGCAGATAACCTCAGGTTTATCCACGTTATACTGCGTTTGTCATGCATCTGCCCACTCATTCAGCCGGTCCAAATCTCGCTGAAGCATCTCTGCATTCTCCTCACAGCTCACCCTCATACCCAATTTTTGTATCATCTGCAAATTTGGAGATAATACACTCAGTTCCCCAGTCCAAATCATTAATATGTAATGTGAACAGTTGAAGTCCCAGCGCAGATCCCTGCGGTACCCCACTCATCACTGCCAATCAGAAAAAGACCCATTTAATCCAACAGTTTGCTTCCTGTCTGCGAGCCAACTTTCTATCCATCTCCAGACACTACCGGAAATCGCATGAACCATTTTTGACTGCACCATTCTGGGTGCTGGTGTGTGCGGACTCCAGCATATAAGTTATTGTGGGGTGTTATAGTCTGTTATATAATTGTATCTCAGAAAAGTGTCAAATGGAATTTAATGCAAAGAAGTATGAGGATTAGAGATGTCCAGCCAAGGGCACACACAGCAAACGGTCCCATCCAGCAATAGAAACTGACCTCAATGCATTGATTGAGAAGTATTTGCATTTCACAACAAATCATGAGGCAGTGTTATAACGTTTCATGCTGCAGTGTCTGCTGCTTTGTGCTGTATATACATCTTTGTCGCACAATTTTCAGATTTTTTTTGCCTTCAGTACTAAATTCTAACGGTGTCCTCCGTCACTCATCTGAGTGCAACACTGAGGAAGTGCCTCACTGTTGGGGCAGTGGTCTTTTTGGCGCGACCTTAAACCAATTCCGTGTTAGAATGAATGTAAAACATTCCATGCCACTGTTTTGAAGCAGAATGGGGACTTTTCCCTGATGTGCAGGTCAATATTTACCTCTGAACATCACATAATCGATTATCTGGTCATGATGACTGATTTTGGGAGCTTTCTATGCACCAATTGGCTGCTGTATCTCCTAGATTGCAACAAAGACTGCACTTGAAAAGTATTTCATTGTTTTTAAAGCCTGGTGGTCAGAAAAGGTGGTATATTAATGCAGGTCTTTCTTTTTTACCCCTTCCACTCAGTGGGGTTTGACAGTAATTAGATCAGTTTGAGACAAATGGGTTGAAATGATGAACTGGGTTGATTTACAGCATCCTGAGGAACCCGGTAACAAACAAGAAGCATTATCGTCTGTATGTGATCCACAAAGTCCCGCAGGTCAGAGTCCTGGATTTCCAGAAAGTCAAACTAAAGGTATGACTTAGATTTGACCGCAACAATGTATTCTGCATTCATCATTAGCTGCAACATCAGATCTGCAAATCTTTGTTTCCACAGAATTTGATTTTAGAGAAAAAGTTTTTGTTGTTGTTGGACATTGTTTTGGGGTCTATTTATGTGTAAACATGAGTATAATGGTGTCTCTTTTGAAATCTATGGGCTTGAGAAAAAAATCAATCTCTGATTCCCTTATTCCACCGCTGCCTTAATGCAGAATATGGTAGCACAGTGGCTAGCACTATTGCTTCACAGCGCCAGGGTCCCAGGTTCAATTCCCAGCTTGGGTCACTGTCTGTGCGAAGTCTGCACATTCTCCCCGTGTCTGCGTGGGTTTCCTCTGGGTACTCCGGTTTACACCCACAAGTCTCATCCCAGATAATGCCAGTGCTCCTCCATTACTTGCCTCTTTCCTATGACAAAACCCCTACAGTGCAGAAGAAGGCCATTCGGTCCACCTAATCTGCACCGACCCTCCGAAAGAGCACCCAGGCCCATGCCCCCACCCTATCCCCGTAATCCCACCTAACCTGCACATCCTTGGACACTAAGAGGCATGACCAATCCACCTAGCCTGCAGATCGTTGACTGGGTGGAAACCCAAGCACTCGGAGGAAATCATGTGGACAAGGGGAGAACGTGCAAACTCCACATGGTCAAGTCACCCAAGGCCAGAATTAAACCTGGGTGCCTGACGCTGAGGCACTGTGAGGCAGCAATGCTTGGCGTTGTGCTGCCCCAAATAGTGGGGCACGAGGAATTGTAAATGCTTCCATCTGTAGCCTTGTTCAAATTCACCCATATCCCTTTGATAGTCTCTGTCTCTAGTTTTGAAACAAATAATTTTGAGCTCCAACCTCTACCTGCCTTGCCATGTTTGGTGACCCATATATCTGCACATCAGATATATATCAACGTGTATATAAAGGCAATGGTTTCAATATTTTATGATTTTGACCTTTTGTATCGGATTCAATATTTTCAGCTTTGAGTGCAATGTTGCATTTTCTAGAAGGTCAAACTGGAAAAACGTGTCTAGCTGCTGTTGAAAATGGTGTAGTCACAACAGGCATTCTGTCTTGTGTAAACACTACAATCTTCATAGCTCTAATTTTTTTTTAGTATTTTTATTCTATTTTTTAACATTTAAAACGCAACATTACCAGAACCTCAAATCCTCCCCACCACATCCCCTCCCTAGCAGTTGACGGTAACCAGCTCCTTGACATGTAGTATAAACAAACCCCATCACTTATGGGACTCATGACTCACTCCCCTCACCTTTTCCAAATACAAAAACACCATTAAATCCCCCAACCACACAAACGTACAGGGTGGAGAAACTGACCACCATCCCAACAGAACCTGCCTGCAAGCGATCAACGAGGCAAAGGCTAAAGCATCTGTCTCTGCTCCTGTCTGCAACTCCAGCCAGTCTGACACCCTGAATGTGGCACCAGGGGACTGGGCTCTAAATCCACATGCAAGACCACCGACCTGATGCTGAAGAACTCCCTTCAAAATTTCTCCAACTTGGGGCAGGACCAGAACATATGTGTATAATTGGTCGGTCCCCTCCCACACTGCTCACAAATAACCTCTAGCCCTTCCAACAACCGTCGCATCCTCTACTTCATCAGGTATGCTCTGTAACTACCTTTATCTGTATCAGCACCAGCCTCGCACACAAGGTTGTAGCATTCACTCTCCGCAGCACCTCACAGCACATCCCCATCTCCAGTGCCATCCCCAGCTCTTCCTCCCACTTGGCTTTAACTCCCTCCAGAGACACCTATCCTCCTCCAAAATCCTCATTTTGATCAGAGATGGCCCCCTCCTCCAGCCCCATCACTTATAGCACCCCCTCCAACAACGAGGAGCATGATGCCAACGGGAAAAACCTTTTTCGCGAAATCTCACACCTACATATACCTGAAAACCTCCCCTCACGGGATCCCAAACTTCTCTGCCAACTCTTCCAAACTCAAACCGCCCTTCTAAAAATATGTCCCATCATTTCCATTACCCCTCACTCCCTCATCCCTGAAACCTCACATCCATCCTCCCTGGCTCAAACCCACGGTTCCCTCGAATCGGCATCAACTTCAACCCCACCCTGAAGTGCTGCCGAAATTTCCTCCATATTTTCAGCGTGGCCACCATCACCGATTGCCCGAGTATTTACCTGGGGCAAACGGGAGCGAAGCCGTTGCCAGCCTCTGCAACCCCTTATAAGAGCCTGTTTCTATCCGACCCCAAGCTTCCATCTCCCTTCTCCGCCCCCGCACCTTCTCTGCGTTTGCCGCCCAATAATAGTATTACCGGTTTGGAAGGGCCAGGCTACCTGACTGTTACCCTCTCTGCAGCACCATTCTCCTAATCCTTGCCATCTTCCCTGCTCACACAAACAACAAAACCAACCTATCCTCCCCCATAAAAACGATTTTGGTAAAAAGACACTGAAACAAAAATAAAAGCAGCAGCAAGATTTTCTTCTTGACCATCTGCACCCGGCTATCCCACCTCAATAAATTCACCTTGACCCTGCCCACCAAACCCGTGAAGTTCAACTTACGGAGTCGTGCCCAATTCCTAGCCACCTGTTCTCCCTGGTACCTGAAGTGGGTTGTTGCCACCTGAAACTCTCCCGCCCCTGGAGAAGACACCACAAAACACCCCTCTTTTCCCAATTTTAGGAAGATAAAGCCTCCAGTCTCCTCAGCAGTCACATTATATCCCCCACTGAAGAGCCCGGATTGGAGATATACAACAACAGATCATCAGCATACAGGGACACCCAATTCCCCCACCCCCCACTATCCACCTCCATTTAGCCAAGCACCTCAGCCCTATGGCCAAGGGGTCTATTGCCAGCACAGACAGAAGATGGGGGACATGGGGAACACCTGCTTCATTCCCCTGTGCAACAGGAAGCCCCCAGAACTCATCTCAATTGTGCGTCCACACGCCATTGGGTCCTTGTACAACAATTTCACCCATACCACAAACTTAGGCCCAATCCCAAACCTCTCCAACACCGCAAACGAATAGCTCCACTTCACACGATCAAACTCCTACGCATCCAGTATCACTTCCATCTCCCTCCTCTCTGCTGGAGAAAGCACCACAATCAACAGATGCCGCACATGGAAGAGTCAATTACTGGGGGACATGGGTTTAAGGTGCGAGGGGCAACATTTAGAGGAGATGTGCAAGGGAAGTTCTTTTACCCAGAGCATATTGGGTACCTGGAACTCGCTGCTGGAGGTGTTGGAAGCAGGTAAGAGAGTGACATTTAAGGTATGTCTTGACAAATACATGGATAGGATGGGAATAGAGGGATACGGACTCTGGAAACGTAGAAGGTTTTATGTTAGGCAAGCAGCATGGTCGGCGCAGACTTGGAGGGCTGAGGAGCCTGTTCCTGTGCTGTACTTTTCTTTGTTGTTCTTTGTGCTTCGATTCAACGACAGCTGTCTGCCCTGTCTGAACCTCCGCAATAACCTTCGGGGGGCACTTCTCCAACCTGAGCGTCTGAACCTTTGCCAAAATCTTGGCATCCACATTCAACGGCGAGATTGGGCTATGCGACCCGCATTCCCACCGGGTCCTTGTCCTTTTTAGGCAGCAATAAAATGGAAGCCTGTCCCATTGTCCCCAGCATTGCCCCCTTAGCCAGTGTCCTCAAACATCTCCACCGACAGCAGCGCCGACTTATCCATAAACCTGTCAGAAAACTCCACTGGGAAATCATCTGGCCCTGACGCCTTACCTGTCTGCAACTTCCCTATCGCCACCCGCACTTCTTCCGCCCCATACTCGTACACGGCCCCCCCCGCCTGCCTCAACTGCCTTCCCAGTTGACAGAAGGTCAGACCTCTCCTGTAACTCCTTCCTCCTCACCTGAAGATCCGGAGTCAGGTACCTTCCATCCATCTCCAAAATTTAATTTACCAACTGCTGACACCCCTCTCTTGCCTCTGTCCACCTGAGCCTTAAACAAGATGACCTCGTCCCTCACTGCTGCTTTCAACGCTCCCCACACCACTGACGGTGAAACCTCCCTGTTCCTATTCAACCCTACATAGTCCTCCATCACCTTTACCATTTTGGTGAAAAATTTGGGTTTGCCAACAGCCCCACATCCAATCTCCACGCAGGCCTCTGTACCGGCCCCTTCTCCGGGACCTCATTCACTCTATGTGGAGCATAGGCCGAATATTCTGCCTTCCTCACCCCGGCCAACAACCATCCCCACGACAAGAAAGTCAATCCTAGAATACACATTGTGCACTGGCGAAAAGAACTAATACTCCTTATCGTGTGAGTGCAAAAACCTCCACTGGTTCGCCCCTCACATCCCCCTCATAAACGTAGCCAATACTTTCAGGCCCATTTCCCCCCCATTCTGGCCTCTGGTGAGTGTCTGTGTTGAGTTTGCATTTCCCGTGTCTGCGTGGGTTTCCTCCGGGTGTTCCAGTTTCCTTCTTCCCACAGTCCAAAGATGTGCAAGTTAGGTGGATTGGCCATGCTAAATTGCCCCTTAGTATCCAAAAGGTTAGGTCGGGTTACGGGTATAGGGAAGAAGCCTGAGAATAAATAAGGTGCCCTTTCCAAGGGCCGGTGCAGACTCGATGGGCTGAATGGCCCCTTCTGTACCATAAGTTCTATGAATCTGTCCACCTTTGGATTCAGCACTGGTATTCAAGTCACCCCCTGGTGTGTATACAAATTTGCTATGGCAGCCAACATCATCTTGAGAAACCTATATTGTCCCAATTCTGGGCACATACGCTAACCAGCACCACTAACCTCCCCTCCAAAGCACCCTTTACTATTATGTACCAACCCTCCTGGTGAGCCACCACCATCTCCATCTGGAATCTCACCCTCTTACCCACCAGTATCGCTGCCCTCGCTATCAAAGCCTGAGTGGAACACCTGACTCATCCAGCCCATCGAAGCTTCCCATGGTCCTTCACTTGACCGTCAGCTACCATTCCCCCTTCCCAGAAACCCGCCAACCACTTTCTCTCAAAGCCACCTCTCGTAGTATCATCCCCCTCCTCATTCACACCTCCCAAGGCCGATCGAAATCTGACCATACAGGTTCCAATGCCTGTGGCCGACTCCCCCCATGTCTCTCCCGTTCACTAGCCATCTTAGCTTGCTCGCGAGGTGGCACCTGCCAGAGCCCCTCCCCTCCATAGAGAAAACGAACACAAAGGCCCACACACCCAAACCTTCCACAGTCCCAACCCAATAATCCTTCAAACTCAAACAAAACAAATCTCCGCAAATACCACATCTGTCCCTTCCCAAACACAACCTGCCAAGAGAACAAAAAAGGGGGGGAAAGAAAATCGAGAAACGAGAAAAACGGTTAACACAGCTAAAGTCTAAACTCAATTCAGTCCCAGTCCTCCACAAATGCCTCCACCTCCTCCGTCGTCTCATAGTAGTCTTTGACCCTCAGCTTCGCTGGGTAGACCACCCCAAACGCCACGTTGCCTTTATACAACGTCGCCTTGTGGCTGGTTTAGCACCATGGGCTAAATAGCTAGCTTTTAAAACAGACCACGGCAGGTCAGCAGCGTGGGTTCAATTCCCATACCAGCCTCCCCGAACAGGCGCCGGAATGTGGCAACTAGGGTCTTTTCACAGTAACTTCATTTGAAGCCTACTTGTGACAATAAGCAATTTTCATTTCGTTTGTTAGCCCGACCAACGGCCACCCGTCAGCTTGCCAGCTCCGACATGAGATCTTAGTATATGTGAATATCACCACCTTCTCACCTCTCCGCTCGTTTCAGCTTGTTCCACCTCGGAACCTTTTCCTTCATCTGATAACTGGGAGCATGCTATCACAGCTCTTGGTGGCTCCTTTGGGTTTGACAGGAGAGACTGGTAACCCATGTCCTGCACATAAAGGAAGGGTCCCCCTACTTCCCCAACAAATTGGCGAATATCTCTGCAAAATACTGTCGGCCTCCGACACTCCAGCCCCTTGGGCAGTCCCACGATCCTTAGATTCTATCTTTGTGACCTATTCTCCAGGTCCTCCACTTTGGCACTCAACCCTTTGTTACTCTCAACCACCCTCCGCAGCTCCTCGCCTATTGAGGTGAACTGGTTGTTGTGCTGCAGCAATGCTTCCTCCACCCCCTTCAACACCTCTTCTTGATCCTGCACCTCCATCAACATCTTAGCCAGAGCCTCCTTCAGCAGTGCAAGAGTTTCATCCACCCACTCCTTGAGTGAGGCCACCATTCCTTGTCTGTCAAAGTGCTTAGAAAACAGCCGATCAAACTCCCCTGTCATTACCACGGCCAACTTATCCACCATAATGGGAATGGCCCAACTTGGCGAGCCTGATCCCACCATCTTTCCTCCTGCTAAACTCCCCGATGGACTTTCGCTTGCCCCCTTTTTTCCAGATACTTTTTCTGGGTTTTTGATATTCTTTGGTTGCCTTAGGCTTTCCATAAACTAATCATACAAAATTCTCCCCAACAAATGGGCAGCACGGAAGCCCTGAGGCTTCACAGCGCCAGGGTCCCAGGTTCGATTTCCCCGCTGGGTCACTGTCTGAGAAGTCTGCACATTCGCCCCGTGTCTGCATGGGTTTCCTCCGGGTGCTCCGGTTTCCTCCTTCAGTCCAAAGACATGCAGGGTGGGTGGATTGGCCATGCTAAATTGCCCTTAATGATCAAAAAGATAAGATGGGGTTATTGAGTTATGGGGATAGGGTGGAAGTGAGGGCTTAAATGGGTTGGTGCAGACTTGATGGGCCGAATGGCTTCCTTCTGCACTGTATGTTCTAAGAACTCGGTGCAAAAACAAAAGCTCTAACAGGAGCCACCAAACATGTGACCCCCACCACCTACATGTTGCCACTAGAAGAAGCTGAACGTTTCCATAGCTCAACAATTGTAAACACAGAAATGACATCCTTTTATACGTGACCTAGCAGCCAATGTTAAATTTGACGGGTCACTCATCCCATCAAGAGGTTGCCTTCTTGACAGTTCAGTCTGTGCTGCACCCCTCAAGCTAATATCTGGGTCAGCACAGTGGTTAGCATTGCTGCCTCACTGCACCAAAGTCCCAGGTTCGATCCCGGCTCTGGGTCACTGTCAGTGTGGAGTTTGCACATTCTCCCCGTGTTTGCGTGGGTTTCGCCCCCACAACCCAAAGATGTGCAGGGTAGGTGGATTGGCCACACTAAATTGCCCCTTCATTGAAAAAATGATTTGGGTACTCTAAATTTATATATTTAAAAAAATAATATCACCTGTCTAATGAGATTCTGGATTTTAGCTTGAATTCCTAACATGGATGCAATGAAATTGCTAAATGCGTGTGCTCTCTGCTCCATCCATCCTGATTGTTGCTGGAGTTCAGGCTGTTGGAGAGCTCTTGGTGCATGATCTCTCCACAGCGTTCATCATTGAAAGCTCTTCCCCATTGCAGAACTCTTGACCCGAGTCCCGATTCGGCTGAAATGTGGGAAACAGTCCATCTGATCCGGAAGCCTTGCTGTGCGTCATGTTCTTTACTTGGTAACACTCTCAAAACCATGATGTAGGTTTTAAATTGTTTCATCATTCCCATCTGCTCAAGATATGGTCCAATTTTACCATAAAAATACAGACTGAAATTTTGGGATTTTAACCAGAGAGAATACTTGTTTTGTTTGCTATTTTGCTTCTTCAATTATTTCGATCAAAAAGGTCACTGCAGCTGATTGTACCACAGAGGCTGGATTTAATTCCATGTTGGGCAAGTTTAATAACTGGGTTGTGATGTTGCTTCCAGTATGTAGTCTGAGCATTGGGATGTTGCAGCCTCTGTCCTCTGCACTGCGTATACATCATTCCCAGAAACTTCTAAAGACAAGCTGTTAAATAAGTACAGAATACTTGGGGCTGAAATTAATACTAGATGTTTAAGATTGAAAGCAGAAGCTTGCATTTGTGCAGAGTTTTTAATGTAATAAAACATTCAGGGTTCCAAGACAAAATGTTTTTATGTATTGTGTTGAATTTAAAATCTGCTTGCTGCCTTGAATTAAATGCAGAGTAAGAAGTCTTACAACACCAGGTTAAAGTCCAACAGGTTTGTTTCAAACACGAGCTTTCGGAGCACGGCTCCTTCTTCAGGTGAATGAGCCGTGAAGGAGCCGTGCTCCGAAAGCTCGTGTTTGAAACAAACCTGTTGGACTTTAACCTGGTGTTGTAAGACTTCTTACTGTGCTCACCCCAGTCCAACGCCGGCATCTCCACATCTTGAATTAAATGGGTTAGGAGGCGGCAGTGTCTAATATTGATTTGTTTCCTGTGAGGATATGCTGTAGTTAGATTTAGCCATACGTTTGTGGAAGATATAGCCAGGCTAATTTAAAATATCACCTGAAAGTGATCTTTGCGATGTCTGACCCTGTTAAGAATACAAAGTTAATTGTTGTTTTAATCAGGGCAGAGGTGATTTACTAACGCATGTTTGCAAAATGTGAGTTTTGGGAAGTTTTACAGTCGCCGAATGGAATAGATTCATCGAATGGTTACAACATAGGACAGGTGGATCAGTTTCCTTCTATGTGCCAATTCTCTACAAGAGCAACTCAGCTAGTCCCACTCCCCTGCCTTTTTCCCATGACCCTGCAGATTGTTCCTGAGTTCAAACGACAGCTGCAACTTTAACCCCTGTAGAAATAGCCAATCTGGTTTCTGTGGTGAGGGTACAAGTTCAATTTCTCCCCAATGTGAGCTGCAGCATGTTCACCCTTACTGGCTACAGAGCAAGGCCATTGAAACTATACCCATCTTGGTCAATATCTACAAGATGCAAGCATTCCTGGTATTCTAATCTGATCCTGCTCCTTAGAGTGAAGAATTGTGTGATTTGGGCAGATGTTGCTCAGCTAGAGTCAATCAGTTTGACTGTAACTGGATGTGATGTATTGCCACAGGAACGTCAGGAAGCGGATCGAATGTTCAAAGGCAAGCGTGGGGCGCAACTTGCAAAGGATATAACCAAGAAAACAAAGACGTAAGATACAGATACTAAATTTGACTTGATGTCTTGCCTCAGAAACACTTGGAGTTTGTTACGTGGGAATAAACCTGTTAAAGAGGCTTTTCTCTTTGTCGGAGGGGGGGGGGGGGGGGTCGTCAGTGTTTCCAAATTGGTGGTTTCTTGATCGTTGTGCTAAAATGTTGCCTTTTCAGCACCGTGGGTGTTTCTGAGGGAAGCTACTTCAAGTGCTGCTCCATTCAGTGGAGCATTGTAAATTGTATCAGTTTATGAAAAGATCAGATACTGCACTGGTTTTTCAACTTTGTGGCTTTAAAGGTCCAGAGAAGTTTTTTATGGGACCCATAAAATAACAAAATGATTTGTTTTGTTCTGAAGTTTCACACCAGGCGCAGGGTTGTCAGGAGAGAAGAAGAAAGCTGGTCCTTCTGGTCCGGAAGTAGAAGCAATTAAGGTATGTAGGCTTGTGCATGCAATGGCTCTACATGCGAAACGGTAAAAGCTGGAAATCAGCAATAAAAACTGAAAGAGAAGATGGACAATACTGGGCTAGGATGTGGAGAACTGCATTTGGAACGGTGCTGAAGACTAAAACAGGAGCAAGCATCTTGCTATGGTTGAAGCTCAATAAAGATGAATGGGGAGATAATCTTAAACACAGATAAGCTGATGCTGACTTGGGCTGAGCTTGATAGAAATGATTTATAACACTTGGTAGTTAGAAGAAATGTCCACGCAAGAGTTGGAGTATTGAATCCCTACACTACAGAAGGAGGCCATTTAGCTCATTGAGTTTGTGCCGACCCTCCAAAAGGGCACCCTACCTAGCCCCACACCCCTGCCCTATCCCTGCAATCCTACCTACCCTTTGGACACTAAGGGACAATTCATCATGGCCAATAAACTTAACTTGCACATCTTTGGACTGGGAGGAAACCGGAGCACCTGGAGGAAACCTATGCAGACACTGGGAGAATGTGCAAACTCCGCACAGTCACCCAAGATCAGAATTGAACTGGGTCCCTGGTGCTGTGCGACAGTAGTGCTAATCACTGCCACTGTACTGCTTGGATAGCTTTGACCTAGTGAGTGCTGTAGGCAGATGTTAACACCCATTTTCACCCTGAAGATTATTGAGCCAAGTAAGGCGCAGTGTTATTGGGAGTGATTGAGACAGTGAATTTAGTTGGGGTTTGAGACAGGGCAATGGGTAATGAGTGGGCAGTGTGATTAGTTCGAAGTGTATTCAGGATTATGGGGAGAGAGCGGGGCATTGAGATTAGTTGGGGATTGAGGAGTTTCGGGAGAGTCTGGTGCACTTGGGAAGAGCGCGGTGCGGGAAAGACGGCAGTTGGGATTACCTGGCAGCAAAGCTTTCAAGATGTTGAGGGGAACAGATAGGTTGGATAGAAAAACTATTTCTCATGGATGGGGAGTCCAGAATAGGGTACAGAGTGTTAAAAATGAGAGCCAGACCATTCGGGAATGAAATTGGGGAACGCATCTAAACACGGTGGTGAAGTTTGGAACTCTCTTTTGTAATTAATAGTAGCTCAACTGTACATTTTAAATTATTAAGGAATGTGGGACAAAGACCGTGAAGCGAGGTCACAAATCAGCGATAATCTCATTGAATCGTAGAACATGCTCAAGTGGCTAAATGGTCTATTTTCTAAATCCCTGTGAAATCCGAAATAGAAACAAAACCCTGGGAATATTCAGCTGGTCCAGTGGTGTCTTTGGGGAGGGCAACAGGTCCTTTTGGATTAATCCTACATCAGAATTGAGTGATTTATAGGCATAACAAATTTTAAACAAGGCAGGAAAAGTGGAGGTAAATAACAAAAGGGAAAATCTGTAAATGATTGGAGGGCAGAGATTAAGTAATAAGGCGAAAGGAATGAGACTGCGACAAGTAAGGAAACTAGAGGAGACGTAAATATGAAAAGCAGTATCACAAGCAGCTGCTGTCCAGAAAAGGGAGCAGTGGTTGTGATCTGAAATTGTTGCACTTGGTGTTGGTTGTGGAAGGCTGTAAAGTACCTCGTCAAAGGATGTGATGCTGTCCTTGAACTTATGTTAAGCTTCATTGGAATAAATTGGGAGGTGTAGGACAGAAATTCAGTGTGGGTGGAGAAGTAAAAGAGCAAGAGCTCGCAGTCGCACTTGTGGACTGAATGGAGTGCGAGTTCTATTTCCTACACTTCTGTACCCTCCCCTCCAAAAACACCCCACGAGCTCGGCATTCAACCAATCATTCTCTGCCATTTCCAACAAATCTGGTAAAATGCCATTATCAGATCTCTTCCCATCCCCTCTCCAAAAGGACTGTTCCTTCTGACTCCTGGTCCATTCCTGAATCATTTTCGATGGCCCCCTTCCCTTCCCATTAAAGTACGACAGTTGCATCAGCTGTCCTTTTACCCCTTTCCACTGTCTAGGGCCCCAAAGACACCATTTTGATGAAAGGTGATTTACTTGTTCTTTCGATTTAATATACCCGTGATGATACAGTCTTCTTTACATTGGGGAGACCAAATGCAGATTGGATGATTGCTTTGCAGAATATCTCCGTTCAGCCTGCAAATGTTAACCTAAGCTTCCAGATATCTGTCCTTTTAATTCTGCACGTTGAGTAATGTCTGGTTAATACTTTTTATTATCAAATCGATATAAGAGTAAAACACTTCTCCTTAAATGCCATGCCCATGAGACTGGGACCAACTCGTGTGCAGAGGTTATCCTAACTGCTCAAGCTAGCCTCTGCACAACTGCGCTTATTGTGGTATTCATAACCCTCCCATTGCAATACCATTATGTTCCCACCTCCTCCCTGTTGAGTTAATCTCCCTTCGATGCTGCACTCTGCCACTTATTTTCTCAATGAGCTTTCTAATAAGCTACACATATTGTTATGACAGAGGGAGGAGTGCACGGTGAATTCTATCCCCACTTCTCCACAGGTCGTAACAATAGATATAACTGTTTAAATCCGGCAATGAAATGGCCAATTGTTTATCTTTGCGAAGGCTATAGACTTCAACCAGGCTTCTTTCAATAAACACACAATTGATTTATTCTAAAACAAACTACTGTTTAAAAACAATTTGCAAAACTGGTAAACATAAAATTTGTAGCTTGGAAGTGTGACAATTTCCCCTTTTTGAAAAAAAAAATCCCACCGCCTATGCACTTTCACACAAACACAAAGCAAACACGGTCCCTGGAGTATGCACATTTTTATTTAAAATAGGATCAAGTTCGAAAAGGGTTTGATGCTGTTGATGCAGTAGAATTCGGTCTGGAAGTCCTTTCAGATGGATCTTTGAAGCACCACCTTTGATAATGCTCGCTTGCCTCAACTTTGCAGACTTTCAAAAATACAGATGAGTTATTATGATTAGAAGCTTCTGACAAGGTTACACTACGTGCAACTCAAAAGGGGAGAGAGAGAGAGAGAGTCTTCCTTTTGCAGCCCGCTGTCGAGGCACACGACCACACTCGAGTTCGCAAATAATAAAATGTTCAGAGAATACTTCTCCCGGGCCAGATGTTTTAACCGATCCAGATGGGTCTCTGGCCTGTGAACAGAGGTTCTTTAACTCAGATTTTAAAAGTAACTTTTCTCTCAACAGGTGTCTCCCCTTCCCCTCTTCCTTCAAATACCTCTGTAACCAACCCCATTTATACCGGCTTCTCCCATAAAGTTTTTTTGTTCACCTAGTATTTCTGTTTCTTCATGTGAATGGTTATTGAGGTATACTCCAGTCCAACTAGCTACTTTTCTTAACTACGGAATGAGTCTTCAAAGATACATATATATATATATATATATATAATATATATGCAACACATACATGAAACACATACTTGCTGTGGGGGCTTTGCCTGGAACACCTATGCTTGGTGCATGGTAATAAAGACATGTGAAAAGGCTGAAGGTTTCCGGAACATCAAAATGCCTGTGAACCTGTAAATCCTGCAATGCGTATGTTTGAGTTAAAAGTACCTTTTTTTGATTTGCAGAATGCTATTGCAAATGCATCAACACTGGCTGAGGTGGAGAAACTGAAGGGCATGCTACAGGCTGGACAAATCCCAGGAAGGGACAGGAAGGCTGGTGAGTGGCTGGCAGTAAAATACAGCATCATGGACTCCTGAGCAAGGAAAGGCTATTTAGCCATTAAAGCCACTCTATCCAAGATCCACGTGGAATGTTTTTATCGTGGGCTGCCCATTGTTTTTGTACTATAATCATCACTTCTACAGAACCTAATCTGCCCCTGTGGCAGACATTGATCACTTCCATTAATGTCTACCCCATGTGCCCATCAGGCTGTGCGTGTGGGTTTTCTAATCTCTCAAGTTTGGGCATTGCTTTCTACCTACTCTCTGAACTTTGTAATACATGTGTTCACTCCCAGTCTCTCCACAGGTCTGTGGCTCCCAACAAGTGAAGCCTAGCCTTTTCTGTCATATATCAGAGTTTGTGTATCAGAGTAGACAGCCTCGCTTGTACTACTGAGTTGTAAAGTGTGGAATTCCTGCTCTACGTTCCAACGAGCAGAAAGCACCATACTGATGCACTGTGTAATAATAATCTTTATTGTCACAAGTAGGTTTACATTAACACTGCAATTAAGTTACTGTGAAAAGTCCTGAGTGGCTTGAGCTCTTAATGCCTTATTACGAAAACTCATAGTTCAGGAGTTAGAAATGTTGATGCTTCCTTTTAATTGAGTC
The DNA here is from genome assembly GCF_902713615.1 of Scyliorhinus canicula. Lineage (NCBI taxonomy): Eukaryota > Metazoa > Chordata > Chondrichthyes > Carcharhiniformes > Scyliorhinidae > Scyliorhinus > Scyliorhinus canicula. The sequence goes on along the minus strand of NC_052157.1, from coordinate 51,358,985 downwards.
TATCGGAGTAAATTGCATATGGATACAGAATATATTGTGTGGAAAAGGGGAACAACCAGAAGGGATGGTGCAGAGTAGAACCAGTGATATAGCTTGGAAAGGGTAGTTTTGAGAGCTTGGGAGCATGATGGCTAGAGTGTCTCAAAAGGAGTTAATCGCTGGATCTCACTTAGTAAGATAAGTTGAGATGAAACTTCAGATTCTACATGTGTTGTGACCAGTTGTGGAGATGATCGGCTAGTTAAACCTCAGCAAGGCTGGGACCAATGTGCATGTAGGATGGTTAGCAAATGTGTGGGAGCATTTAAATTAATTTGGCAAGTTGGAGTAGCACTGTCAGGATTAAGCATTATTGAGGAGATGCAAGGTGTACAGAAGAAGAATGGGATATCCAGTTACCATTAAAGTGAAGGACGGATAGGGAACATGTGTGTAAATGTATGAATGGGGTGAATAACTGAGTTCCTGGGGTAGTGGGTAACCCCATTTGAAGTGGAGCTACTGCAGGGAGTGTCAACCCTGGCTTCGAGACCCGGGATCAGCTGACGGTAGCCGGTCAGAGTCCCTGCTCAAGGATACAAGCCACACTCCCTTGTGGGTGTCTTGGGAGGGACTAAGGCTAAGGATGTAAACCCTAACAGAGAATGTGGAGTGGAACCCCATAATGCAGTTGTGCATATTTCAGTAGCTCCTGCAGCCAAACATCATGGTCTGCACTCCTTCGGAGCCCAACGGCAAGGCCTCCACCTCCTCCCAGTGGCCAAGGAACTCCTCCCAGAGTCACACAGCAGTTTCCACCTATTAAGAGACACCACACACACTATCTTCACTGTGCAGCAAATTCAAGCACAAGGCGAGGAATGGCACCGACCGCTATACACGGCCTTTTTCGCTTTGTGAAAGCCGTTGACTCTCAATTGCGAAGACTTGTGGAGTGTCTGCCTCCAATTTGGCTGTCTGGTGGCACGGTGATCAGCACTGGTGTCTCACAGCACCAAGCACCCAGGTTCAATTCCAGCCTTGGGCGACTGTCTATGTGGAGTTTGCACATTTTCCTCATGTGCATGGGTTTCCTCCCACAGTCTAAAGATGTGCAGGTTAGTTCGGGTTATGGGAATAGGGTGGGGGAGTGGGCTTGGGTCGGGTGTTCTTTGAGAGGATCGGTGCCTCCTTGAGAAGGCTGAATTGCCTCCTGCACTACGTATTCGATGATTCTAAATCCTGCCTTAGTGAAAATTGCGGTCAGTCAAGGCAGTGTCATTGCACCAAATGTCTTCTCCATTTTCCTCACTGCAATACTGCACCTCACCACGTGCAAATTACCCACCAGTGTGGAGATAATCCACAGAACAAATGGGAAACTATTCACCCCAGGCTGCCTTCAATCGAAAACTAATCTCAAACTCCGAACTGCAGTTTGCAGATGATGCTTATGGTCATTGCCTGGCACATGTTTAAATGTTGTCCAGGCCTTACTGCACATGTACACGCACTGCTTGGTTACCTGGAGAGTTGTGAATATCAGCTCTGCAATCATCAGTGAACATCCCCACTTTTGACCTTCTGGAGAGAAGGTCGTTGATCAAGCAACTGAAGATTAAGCTTTTGACACTACCTGAGGAACTGCTGCAGCAAGGCCTTGGGACCGAGATGATTGTCCTCCAACAACTATCTTCTATTTGTGCTAGCTATGATTCCCAACCAGTGGAGAGTTTTCCTATCCCAGTTCCCATTTTCTTCAGGTTTGCCAGCGCTCCTTGATGCCACACTCAAATGCTGTTTTGATGTACCAGCCCGTACCAGCCTCCCCGGCCAGGCGCCAGAATGTGGCGACTAGGGGCTTTTCACAGTAACTTCATTGAAGCCTACCCGTGACAATAAGCGATTTTCATTTAATTTTCATGTCTAGGGCAATAACTCTCACTCGCGTTCAGTTCTTTATTCCACATTCAAACCAAGGTTGTAATGAGGTCAGGTGCTAACTGGTTGGTTCTGTAGGCACCTAAGCTGAGCATGGGTGAGCAGATTGTTGCTGAGTCAGTGCTGCTTGATAGCACTGTGACGATACCTTCCATCACTTTGGTGATCAAGAGTAGACTGATGGGGCAATAATTGGCTGGGTTGGATTTGTCCTGCTTTTTGTGGACAGGGCATATTTTCCACATTTCACATATCGGTGTGACTAGCTCTAGAGCACAAATCTTCAGTACTACTGCCAAAATGTTGTCAGCGCCCATTACCTTTGCAGTATTCAGTACCTTCAGCCATTTCTTACCATGTGGAGTGTAAAGACTGATGTCAGTGATGCTTGGGGGCCTTCGGAGGAGGCCGGCGTGGACCCTCTACATGGCACTTAGAACATAGAACAGTACGGCACAGAACCGGCCCTTCGGCCCTCAATGTTGTGCCGAGCCATGATCACCCCACTCAAACCCACGTATCCACCCTATACCCGTAACCCAACAACCCCCCCCTTAACCTTACTTTTATTAGGACACTACGGGCAATTTAGCATAGCCAATCCACCTAACCCGCACATCTTTGGACTGTGGGAAGAAACTGGAGCACCCGGAGGAAACCCACGCACAGAGGGGGAGGACGTGCAGACTCCACACAGACAGTGACCCAGCCGGGAATCGAACCTGGGACCCTGGAGCTGTGAAGCATTTATGCTAACCACCATGCTACCCTGCTGCCCCGGCTTCTGCCTGAAGATTGTTGCAAATGTACCTTATCCACCCTACTGATGCTGGGGTTATTTGTGGAACCTCTTCCTTCACTTAGCCTTTAATTGTCCTCCACATTTCATGACTGGATGTGGCAGGACTGCAGAAATTTGATCTGATCCATTGGTTGTGGGATTTCTTGGCTCTGTCTGTCAAATGCTGCTTCAACAGTTTGGGATACCAGTACTCCTGTGTATTAGCTTCACCAGGTTGACACATCATTTTTGTTTGTGCTGGTGCTGCTCCAGGCATTCCCTCCTGCGCTTTTCATTGAACCAGGGTTACATATGAGCTCCCATATGAACATACGAATGAGAAGAAACAGGAAGCCACTCGACCCTTCGAGTCTGCCCCACCATTCAATAAGAACCTCAACCGCACGGAAGTGAGTTATAAACCGCAGAGAACGAAATTTGCCTCATCTCTGTTTTAATTGGGTGACCCTTTATTTTTAAATGGTGACCCTGTTTCTCGGGGTCCCACAGAGGAAACACCCTCTCCATATCCACCCTGTAAATACCCCTCAGGATCTTCAAGGGAAGGGCTGGTGGTGTGTTTTTATAAGCCATGTTGGTTGGGGTTTGTGTTTGGGGGGGATGATGGTTATTTCGTTGTGGGTTCTGCTGGATATTATTGTTGAAAAGTCTTAAAATTATAGATGCCTCAATTAAATATTTTCTATAAAACTAATATTTCTAGCTAGCTTATTCTAAAATGTTTCCTTCTTTATCAGTCTTTCAGTCATTCTTTGCTGTTTTTATATTCTCTCCAATCTTCTGACCTGCCACCCACCTTTGTACAATTATATGTTTTTTGTTTCAGTTTGATATCTTTAACTTTAGTTAACCTTGGATTGCGGGCCCTTGGAATTTTTCTTTTTCGTTCTATTCTGAAATATCTCCTTTAAATGTATGCGACAGCATCTCTATTGACCTATCCCTTAACCTAATTTGCAAGTTCACTTTAGCTAGCTCTGCTTTCATGCCTTCATAATTGTCCTTATTTAAGGTTAAAATACTAGCCCTTAGACACTCTTCTACCTCAACTGAAAATAAAATTCAATGATATTATGGTCACTGCTATCAAGGGGTGTCTTCATCATGAAGTCATTAATTAATCCAATCTCTCACAATACCAGCTCTGAGAGCCTGCTCTCTGGCTACCTGAAGAGCGTATTGTTCTAAGAAACTATCCCTGAAACATTCTTTGAATCCCTCATCTAGGCTCCTTTGCCCATCTGATTTTTCCAATCTGTATATAGATTAAAATCCATGAGCCCCTATTGTTTCTTCCTTTTATAGTCCGTCCCATCATATGGTTACTGATAGGGGGCCTGTACACTACTCCCACAAGTAACTTCTTGCCTTCATCATTTCTCATCTTCTAGGACCTCTACAATGCAGAAGGAAGCCATTTGGCTCATCAATCTGCCATAACCCTGCACATTTGATCATAGTCAACCCACCTAAACTGCACATCGTTAGACAGTGGGCAGAAACCGGAGCACCCGGAGGAAACCCATGCAGACACTGGGAGAGCGTACAAACTCAGTCACCCAAGGACGTAATCTAACTCGGGTCCCTGGCGCTGTGAGGCAGCAGTGCTAACCACTGTGGCATCATGCTGCCCATCTCTACCCAAACTGCTTCTATATCCTAGTTTCCTGAAACTTGGGTCATCATCTCTATTGTGTTAAAAGTAACATTAAATAACAGCCAATCCTCCACCTTTTCCTAGCTTCCTGACAGGCCTAAATGTCATGTCCTTTTCAATACCCTGGTCCCAATTTAGGTCATGTTGCAGCAATGTCTCTATGATGGCTATTGGATCATTTGTACTCATTTATATTTCTGCTTTCAGTTCACCTGTTTTGTTGCAAATGCTATGTATGTTCCGATAGAGCCTTCAGTTTTGTTCCTTTATTATTTTGTAATCTCAAAGTCTTATCTGATGATTTACTCTTTATTTCTACACTCTGCCACTTCATGTCATGGTCCATTTATCATTTACTACATTAATACCTTTCTCTCTTGCCTTGTCTCTATTCTTCGATCTTGGCTTGATGGTAAGGGTAGAGTGAACAACATATTGGGCAAGAAGTTAACGGTTGTATCATAGAATTTACAGTGCAGTAGTTGAAGACATTCTGCTGTTGATGATGGCTAGTTTTTGAGTTGCTACATCTTTTCAGAATATGCCCCACTTAGCACGGTGGTAGTGAAGGTGGTGTTTCATCTCCACAAGAACTCTGTGGTGTTCATTCTTGCCAATACTGTCATGGACTTCAGTGATTCAAGGTGGCAGCTCGCCCCCATCTTCAAAAGGACAATTAGGGAGGTGCAATAAATGCTGGCCTAACCAGTGAGGCCTATATCCCTTGAATGAATAAAAAAATAACGTGCACCTGCATAGGTAGATTGAGGACAGCTAGTATGCTACTCCCTTTCCTTTATAAATCCTTCAGACTTCTGGTTCGCAGTGATGCAGTCAAGCACTCTTGGTGATGGACATTGAAGTCCCCCACCTAGAGAACATTGTGTCCTTGCCTCCCTCGGTGCTTCTTCAATAGATGTTCAACATGGAGGAGTATTGATTCATCAGTGCTCCTTGCCCCTGTTTGACGTGATGCCATGAGGCTTCTTGGGGTCTGGAGTCAATGTTGAGAACTCCATGGCAGATTGGTTTATTGTCACATGTACTGAGGTACAGTGAAATGTATTGTTCTGCGTGCAGCTCAGACACATCATTCCGTACATGAAATGAAAATACATAATAGGGCAAACATAAAATACACAATGTAGATACATAGACACAGGCATCGGGTGAAGATGTGTGAAGAGATCACATCAATCCATAAGAGGGTCATTTAGGAGTCTGGGACCTGTACGAGGTGGACGGGTTAAGCCTGAACCGAAATGGGACCAGTATCCTTGTAGGGAGGTTTGTTAGTGCTGTTGGGGAGGTTTGACAGTAACTTGGCAGGGGGTGGGATGCTAGGAGAAGGTTCAGCAGGAGGAGATGCACAGCCAAAATTAGAAACAACAGGAATTGAGTCAGGAAGGCCATAGAATTTATATGCAAGTTATGTCGCAAGGGAGATTGGCAAAATTGCATGGTAGCTATTTTTATGCAAGAGTGAGACAAACAAGGCAGATGCGTTGAGGGCACAAAAACATCCCAGGGGGGTTACCTTGATCAGAAACTGAACTGGGCTCGCCATATTAATGCTATGGCTACCAGGGTAGGTCAAAGGCTATGAATCCTACGGTGAGTAATTCTCCTCCTGACCCCCCTCCCACCAAGCCTGTCCACCATCTCCAGGGCACAAGTCAGGAGTGTAATGGAATACTCTCCACTTGCCTGGATGAGTGCAGCTCCAATAACACTCGAGAAGCTCAACACCACCCAAGACAAAGCAGCCTGCTTGATTGTTCCTCCTTCCTGGCTGGGCAACAGGAGACAGAGTAGTGGTGGAGGGGAGTGTCTCAAAATGGAGAAAGGTGACTAGTGGTGTTCCACAGGGATCCGTGCTTGGACAACTGTTGTTTGTGATATACATAAATGATCTGGACGAAATGGTCTGATTAGCAAGTTTGCAGATGATACTAAGATTGGTGGAGTTGCAGATAGTGAGGAGGACTGTCTGAGAATACAGCAAAATATAGATAGATTGGAGAGTTGGGCAGAGAAATGGCAGATGGAGTCCAATCCAGGCAAATGCGAGGTGATGCATTTTGGAAGATCTAATTCAAAAGCGGACTATATGGTCAATGGAAGAGTCCTGGGGAAAATTGATGTACAGAGATATCTGGGAGTTCAGGTCCATTGTACCCTGAAGGTGGCAACGCAGGTCGATAGTGGTCAAGAAGGCATATAGCATGCTTGCCTTCATCGGACGGGATATTGAGTACAAGAGTCAGCAAGTCATGTTACAGTTGTATAGGTCTTTGGTTAGGCCACATTTGGAATACTGCGTGCAGTTCTGGTCGCCACATTGCCAGAAGGATGTGGATGCTTTAGAGAGGGTGCAGAGGAGGTTCACCAGGATGTTGCCTGGTATGGAGGGTGCTAGCTCTGAAGAAAGGTTGAGTAGATTAGTATTGTTCCGTTGGAAAGACAGAGGTTATGGGGGGAACTGATTGAGATCTACAAAATTATGAGAGGTATGGACAGGGTGGATAGCAACTAGCTTTTTCCAAGAGTGGGGGTGTCATGATTTCAAAGTGAGAGGGGGAAAGTTTAAGGGAGATGTGCGGGGAAAGTTTTTTTACATAGAGGGTGGTGGGTTCCTGGAACGCTTTGCCAGCGGAGGTGGTAGAGGCGGGCACGATAGGATAATTTAAGATGCATCTGGACAGATATATGGATGGGCGGGGAACAGAGGGAAGTAGATCCTTGGAAAATAGGCGACCGGTTTAGATAAAGGATCTGGATCGGCCCAGGCTGGGAGGGCCGAAGGGCCTGTTCCTGTGCTGTAATTTTCTTTGTTCTTTGTTCCACAAACATTCAAACCCTTCACCACCAACGAACAGTGAATGAAAATCGCTTATTGTCACGAGTAGGCTTCAATTAAGTTACTGTGAAAAGCCCCTAGTCACCACATTCCGGCGCCTGTTTGGGGAGGCTGGTACAGGAATTGAACCGTGCTGCTGGCCTGGCTTGGTCTGCTTTAAAAGCCAGCGATTTAGCCCATTGTGCTAAACCAGTGGCAGCCGTGCGTGCCATCTACTAGATGCACTGCAGGAACTCGCCATGGTTCCTTAGACAGCACCTTCCAAACCCATGACCACTACCATCTTTAAGGACAAGAGCAGCAGATAGCTGGGAACTCCACCATCTGGAGGTTCCCTTCCAAGTCACTCACCACCCTGACTTGGAAATATATCGCTGTTCCTTCACAGTCGCTGTGGCAGAATTCTGGAACTCCCTCACTAACAGCACAGTGGATGTACCTACACAGAAACTGCAGCGGTTCAAGAAGGAAACTCTCCACCACCTGAAGGGCAAGTAGGGATGGGCAATTAATGCTGGCCTAACCAGTGATGCCAGAGGGTGGTGAATCTGTGGAACTCTTTTCCACAGAAGGCTGTGGAGGCTAAACCACACTGTCTTTAATACAGAAATAGATAGCTTCTTGATTAATAAGGGGATCAGGAGTTATGGGGAGAAGGCAGGAGGATAGGGATGAGTAAAATATCAGCCATGATTGAATGGCAGAGCAGACTCGATGGACCGAGTGGTCTAATTCTGCTCCTGTGTCTTATGATCTTATGGCCCACATTCTGTCAATTTAAAAAATAAATAAATGGGATTACAATATTTAGGTGGTGGTTTTTGACTGCGCTGACACAATGAATGGAAGGGCCTTCTCTGCTGTAGACCTCTTTGTAAGTAACTGTCTGAGGAGTTTGCACGTTCTCCCCGTGTCTGCGGGGTTTCCTCCAGGTGCCCTGGTTTCCTTCCACAGTCCAAAGATGTCCAGGTTCGGTTTTGGAGTGACGTGGATTAAGCGGGGGAGTGAACCTGGATGGAGTGCTCTTGCGAAGGGTGGGTGCAGACTTGATAGGCCGAATGGCCTCCTCTGCACCATAGAGATTCTATGTATTCTATGGACTAAACCAGTGTTTTTCAAACCTTTTTTCCGGGGACCCATTTTTACCAATCAGCCAACCTTCGGGACCCAACTTGGCCGACCTTCGCGATCCACGCCGGCCGACCTTCTCGACCCACCATTTTCTCTTACCTTGTTTGTTGCTGACAGAAATGGAGGAAATGGTTTTGGGTCCCTTTGGCCCCCCAACTTGTAAAAACAAAAGGTTGCGACCATATTTTAAAAAATGCGGCCTCACTGTGCATGCGCACCGATGATCGGGCACGCAGAGTTGGTGTTTAGACCGCTGTTTTTTTTTATATATATCCTGACCTGGACTTGAGAACATGGAGCATAACTTCAAAATACAGCACAAAACACATGTTATGTTACAGACACTGAAGAGTCTGATGACGTTTATAAAGATATTTGAATTTCCAGCAACCGACTGGTAAGATTGTGACAAGATTTCAAGTTTTAACAAGCTTCAAGCTGCCATTTTCGACAGGTGTTGACATCTTGTGCCTTCCATTCAGTGTAACAACCTGTGGGTCTCCTGCCCCCCTATAAGGACGTTTTGCCTGAATAACTGAAGAAAAAGCTGCACTGAGTAAAACCACGTGGTCCGAACCACTCCGAGGCAGAAGTTTAGTCATATTGAAATAGCTTCTTTTTGGTTCATGTTCCCAGATGTTTGAGGTGGAATTTACACCCTGCTTTGTGACTGGCAGACTCATTCTTCTGAGGCACGTGTTACAGCTGTTTACGGAAACTTGTCAAATCAAAAGTGATTTTAATAAAAATTTAAGAAATGTTTGATTTGGTCTTTGAACAAATATAAAAGGCAAGTGAATTACTTTGGGTAAATTATTTGCTTTGTGATTTTCCAGGTCCTGCTGATGAGGTTGAGGAGGAAGATATGGAAGAGGATCCCATTACCAATGGCAACTAATGTTTCCCTCTGTGCTTGTGCTACCTGTTCTTGTTTTACAGGCTCCAGTTTCGAGAGAAGATTTTTCAGTTTTACTGAGTGGCTGATGTGGTGGGTGGACTCTAATCTCAACTGGAGCCTTTTTGAGTGTCTGCATCTGGTTCCTGGCTAGCAATAGGTACAGAGGCACCTCTGCCCACTGCCCACATAGGTACAGAGGCACCTCTGCCCAATGTCCATATCTATCTGTACTCACTTCAGTAAATATTGATTTGTTTTACATTTATACTCTAACCGAGTAGGAAATTCACTTTAGCAATTTAATTATCATGTTCAGATTGTAAATGTTATTTTTGCCCGAGAGTTTTGATAATAAACGTTGTTTTTGTTTACATTTCATTTGTGTGATGTCGGTCTGGATTTGGGTTTAGTTCATCTGGCTGGCTCCTGGGAGAAAGGGGATTGCCAGACAGGACATAGGGTGGGGCCCTTAATCCCAGGAGTTTAGAGGAATTAGCTGATCTCATTGGAATATAAAGTGCCTTAAAGGGTTTTACAAGGTAGATGTTTGGAGCATATTTCCTCAGGCTGAGGAGTTTAGAATTAGGGGTCACAGTCTCCGGATAAGGGATCAGTCATTTCGGGCCAAGAGGAGGAATAATTTCTTCACTCACTTGTACCATCGACCTAGAGTGCTTCGCGGTGCTGAGTCAACATGTTTTTGGATGCATAGAGAATCAAGGGACATGAGGAATGAGCGGGAAGTTGAAGTGGGAGATTAGTCATTCTCGTATTGAATAGTGAAGCAGATGCCAGGTTCCAAATAGCCTCATTTCTATTCAATCCAAACAAGAACATAAAATGTTGGAAATAACCAGCACTTGAGGCAACATCAACGGAGTGAGCAACAGAGTTAACGTTTCATATCAATGATTATTTGTCAAAGCTGGAAAAGTTGGCACGGTTTTAAACAAGTGGGAAATTTCCCAGATATGTCCTGTCCACAAAAAGCCCAGGCAATTAGCCCATTAGTCTGCTCTCATCAATGTGATGGAAGGAGTCAACAGTGTTATCAAGTGGCATTTACTCAACAATAACCTCACGGGTTTGCGTTCAACCAGGATTAACTGGTCCCTGACCTAATTATAGCCTTGGTCCAAACATGAGGGAAATAAGCTGTATTCCAGAGGTGAGTGACTCCCCTTGATATCAAGACAGCATTTGACTGAGTGTGGCATCAGTAAAATTGATGTCAATAGAAATTGAGGCAAACTCTTAGTCATATCTAGTACAAAGGAAATGGTTGTGGTTGTTGGAGGCCATTAATCTTGGTCCCAGAGTGTCACCCTGAGGAATTCATGCATCTGAAGTTAGTTCATCAGTGACCTTTCCTCCATTACAACATCAGAAGTATGCTGATAATTGCAGTCTTCAGTGCCAGTCGCAACTCTTCATATGAAGAAGTTTGTGTTTGCATGAAGCAAGACCTGGACAACATTTAATTTTGGGCTGATAAATGGAGTAAGAGATCAAGCCTGAGAGAGAACAGTACCAGAAATCACTAGCTGAAAGCAATGTGGAAGACAGCGAGTGGGTTCAACACTAAGGAAAAACCTGACATCAGAAGAAAGTGGGTAAGTGATTATTTGGTGAGTATTGTGCTCCCTTTAAGCTAGGGTATTTTTAAAATAGGAGCTGGAAAATATTTAGATTGGTATAACAGTATAAACAACAAATGCTGGCTAAGCAACGGTATAGTGGTATTGTCACTGGACTACTTAACCAGAGACCCAGAGTAATGCTTTGGGGACCCAGGCAAATCCCACCACTGCAGATGGTGAAATTTGAATTCAATGAAAAAAATCTGGAATTTAAAAGTCTAATGATGACCATGAAACCATTATCAACTGCCATGAAAACCCATCTGGTTCACTAATGTCCTTTAAGGAAGGAAATCTGCAGTCCTTGCCTGGTCTGGCCTAGATATGACTCCAGTCCCACAGCAATGTGGTTGGATGGATGGATTTTTTTTATTGTCATGTGTACCAAGGTACAGTGAAAAGTATTTTTCTGCAAGCAGCTCAAACAGATCTTTAGTACATGAAAAGAAAATACATAATGGGACAACACAATGTAAATACCTAGACACCGGCATCGGGTGAAGCATACAGGAGTGGAGTATTAATCAGGTCAGTCCATAAGAGGGTCGTTTAGGAGTCTGGTAACAGCGGGGTGAAGCTTTTTTTGAATCTGCTCATGCGTGTTCTCAGGTTTTTGTACCTCCTGCCCAATGGAATAAGTTGAAGGAGTGAGAACTGCCCCATCAAGGGCAATTAGGTATGGGCAATAAATGCTGGCACAGCCTGCCATGTCCACATTTCATGAACAAATGAAAAAATAAATATACACCGGTCTGGCAGCATCTGTGAAGAGAAACAGTTAACGGTTTGAGTCCCTATGACCCATCTACAGAATTAATAGGTTGAAGGACATGGATTAACGATAGTTTAAATAATATACAACTAGATTCTAAAAGAACATCTAACTTTTAAAATCATTATCTAGGACCAAATAACGTACATGGTAATCAAATGTTTTAAATTGCTGTGTATGAACTTCAGGGCACCCATGTCTAGGGAGGGCCACCAGTGTAAGAAGTGTCTAGCTGCACTTCCGAGCTCCGGGTAGCTGGAGTCACTGTGGAGCATTGGGGAGGTTGGGTTTCCTGGTTCAGTGGTCAGCCCACAGGCAATGAGTTGAGGATAGGTGGCCATCCAGGAGAAGAGCAAGAGGCAGAAAGTATCCAATTTTTCAGAATGTGGCACTCAAACCTCTACTCCACATTTGAACTTGAAGTAGTGCAGACCAGACCCTGGTACCAATGGGCAAGGGACTGCATAGGAAACCAAGCAAAAAGTAGAAATGGAGCTGTTATGGGAGATTCCATAATTAATAATCTTTATGGTCGAGGAAGCCTCAGTGGAGGAGCTGAAGGGCAAGTGGGACGAGGAGCTGGATTGAGGGCCTGTGGGCTGATGCCCTGGGCAGGGTGAATTCTTCTGCATCATGTGTCCGGCTCAGTTTAATTCAGTTTAAGGTGGTACACCGGGCTCACATGACGACGTCGAGAATGAGCACGTTCTTTGGGGTGGAGGACAGGTGTGCGAGGTGTTCAGGGAGTCCATATGTTTTGGGCATGCCCGGCGCTTAAAGTAATTCTGGCAGTGCTTTGCGAGGGCTATGTCCAGGATTTTGGACACGCAGGTGAAGCCGAGTCGAACAATAGCGATCTTTGGGGTGTCAGAGGATCCGGGAGTGCAGGAAGCGAAAGAGGCCGAGGTGTTGGCCTTTGCCTCCCTGGGAGCCTGAAGACGGATCTTATTAATGTGGAGAGACTCGAAACCCCTGAGTGGGGAGACCTGGGTTAGTGACATGGCTGGGTTCCTCAGCCTGGAGTGAATAAAGTTTGCCTTGAGAGGGTCCTTGCTGGGGTTCTCCCGGCGGTGGCAACCTTTCCTTGACTTTCTAGGGGAGCAGTAAAGTGTCAGCAGCAGCAGTCGGGAGGTGGGGGGGGTGGAGAGGCTCAGGTGGGGGAATTGTCTATTTTATGTATATTTTCATTTTGTATGATAACAGCCACCTAGTTCTGTGAAATATTTTAGTTTATTTTTCTGTTATGTAAAAATTCTGGTTGAAAAAAGCTTTAATAAAAACAATTAAAAAAAAAAAAAAAAAAAAAAAAAAAAAAAATCTTTTATGGTCACAAGCAGGCTTACATTTTTTTTGAGGCATTTATAAATATCAAATTTCAACAAACGCAAAACACAATATAACCAACAAACCCCAGCCAACGTTGCTTACACAAACAGTGCCACCTACCCCACCCCTCCGTTGGCTCTCCTGTCATTACTCCTCTCCCATGGCTCCCACCCGCATCTCCCCCACCCCTGCTGACAACCTAATTTTCCTCAAAGAAGTCGATGAACAGCTGCCACGTCCGGGCAAGCCCCTGCAATGAACCCCTCCAGGCGAATTTAATTTTCTCGAGTCTGAAAAGCCCTGCCATGTCACTAACCCACACACCCCACACTTCGGGAGCTCCGAGTCCCTTCACCCTAGTAAGATCTATCTCCGGACCACCAGGGAGGCAAAGGCCAGGACGTTGGCCTCTACCCCCTGGGCTCCCGGGTCTCCGACACTCCAAAGATCAGCACCTCTGGACTCAGAACCATCCTCACTTCTAAAACCTCTGACATGACATCAGCAAACCCCTCCGTCTTGTACACGCCCAAAACATATGGACTTGGTTTGCAGGACCCCCCCCCCCCCCCCCCCCGCAAAGCGCCCACACCTATCCTCCACTTGCTCAAAGAACCTGCTCATCCGGGCCACAATCATGGGTGCCCTGTGAACCACCTTAAATTGTATCAGGATGAGCAGGGCATACAATGAGGACGCATTTACTCTCCTCTGGACCTCCTCCCATAACCCGGCTCCAACTCCCCACCCCAGCTCTTCCCCCTTTCTCTTCACCTCTCCTATCGGGACTCCATCAGCTCCTTATAGATCTCTGAGACATTCCCCTCGCCTACTCCTGTTCTTGACACCACCTTATCCTGTACCCCCTGGAATGGTAGGTGCGAGAAAGTCGAAACCTGCCTCTGCACAAAATCCCTCACCTGTACATACCGGAACCCATTCCCACCTGGCAATTCAGACACCTCCGACAGTTCTTCCAAGCTCGGGGAAACCCTCATCAATAAACAGATCCCCAAATATATTGATCCCTGCTCACTGCCACCTCTGAAAGCCACCATCCAGTCCTCCTGGGGCGAACCGGTGGTTATCACATATCGGTGCCCACACTGACACCCCCTCCAACACCCATCTGCTGCCTCCACCGTCACCACACCCTCGGGGCTGCCACTACTAACCGGGCTTGTGGAGTACCAAGCTGGCGGGAACGGCAGAGGTGCTGTTAACAATGCCCCCAAACTAGTGTCATTACATGAGGCCAGGAAATTAAGCTTGCTTTCAGGGTAACTAAATGAAGTCTTTAATTGGGTAATTTAGTTTGGGTAATTAAAAGTTGCAATTCTGAAACCGGAGTCAGCTGAGTTTCATTTCAACTAACTTTTAGTTGGTTAATTGTTCAACTGGTTCAAACCAGTTCCAGGGCATTGAAATTCGAAACCTATAAAAGCAAGTTAAAGTCCAACAGGTTTGTTTCGAATCACCAGCTTTCGGAGCGCAGCTCCTTCCTCGGGTGATTTACCTGAGGAAGGAGCTGCGCTCTGAAATCGAGTGATTCGAAACAAACCTGTTGGACTTTAACCTGGTGTTGTAAGGCTTCATACTGTGCTCACCCCAGTCCAACACTGGCATCTCCACATTATAAAAACAAGCTGCTCAGTGCTGCCTTGGCTGGGTGAGAGTGCTTCTTGGAGTTGGATGAAAACTGGGAATTAGGTGGAACTGGGAGAAGAAGAAACTGGCAGCTGAGGTTACAAGGGAGAGAAGTGACTGGTAAGTTTCCGGGGGAGAGTCCGGGACCTGCTAAATTTGAATCTATCGGGTAAGTAGATAGAACAGTACAGCACAGAACAGGCCCTTCGGCCCTCGATGTTGTGCCGAGCAATGATCACCCTACTCAAACCCCCACGTATCCACCCTATACCCGTAACCCAACAACCCACCCCTTAACCTTACTTTTTAGGACACTACAGGCAATTTAGCATAGCCAATCCACCTAGTTTTTCTTTTCATTTCAATTATCTATTTTCAGGAGCGGGGGCATTGTAGTTGTATACGTTAACCTCCGGGTTAAGACATGGCAGGAGATCCCAGACTCATGACATGCTCTTGTGCATTGTGGGAGTTCAGGGACACGTCCACTGTCCCTGGCTCCTTCATGTGCAAGAAGTGTGTCCAGCTGCTGCTCCTGTTAGATCGCTTGACGGCTCTAGAGCTGCGGATGGACTCAATTTGGGGCATCCACGATGCTGAGCAGTCGTGGATAGTATGTTTAGTGAGTTGGTCACACCGCAGATAGAGTACTGAGGAAGATGGGGAATGGGTGAGCAAAAGGCAGAGGAAGAGTAGAAAGGCAGTGCAGGGCTCCCTTACGGTAATTTCTCTCCAAAACAGGTATACCGTTTTGGACACTGTTGGGGGAGATGGCTCACCAGGGGTAGGCAGCAGTAGCCACGTTCATGGCACCGTGGCTGGCTCTGCTGCGCAGCACGGCAGGAAAAAGAGTGGTAGAGCTATAGTGATGGGGATTCGATTGTAAGGGGAGTAGACGGGCATTTATGCAGATGCAAACAAGACACCAGGAAGGTATGTTGCCTCCTGGGTGCAAGGGTCCTGGATGTCTCCGAACGGCTGCAGGACGTTCTAACGGCAGAGGGTGAACAGCCAGCTGTCATGCAAATAGGCACCAGTAATATAGGTAAAAAAACAGGATGAGGTCCTGCATGCTGAATTTAGGAAGTTGGGAGCTAAACTCAAAAGTAGGACCTCAAAGGTAGTAATCGGATTGCTACCAGTGTCTCATGCTAGTCTGCGTAGGAATGACAGGATAAACGGGAAGAATGCGTGGCTTGAGAGATGGTGCAGGAGCGAGGGATGCAGATTTTTGGGACATTGGAACCAGTCTGGGAGAGGTGGGACCATTACACCTGGGCAGCCTGGAACTAGGGGGCTTGTTTGCTAGGGCTTTAGGGGAGGGTTTAAACTAATGTGGTGGGGGTGGGAACCAATGCAGGAAGTCAGAGGGTAGTAAAGAGGAGTAAGGAGAAAATTGGAAGGCAGAGAAACAGATTGAACTGCATTTATTTCAATGCTTGAGACCTAACAGGCAAGGCAGATGAACTCCGGGCATGGGTAGGTACATGGCACTGGGATATTATAACTATTACTGAAACATGGCTAAAGGAAAGGCAGGACTAGGAGCTTAATATTCCGGAGTACAGATTCTATAGGAAATATTGACCAGGCGATAGGAAGGGAGGGGGGAGTTGCGGTTTTGATTAGGGACAACATCACAGTTTTACAGAGAGAGGATATATCCAAGGGTTCGCCCGCTGAGTCTATATGGGTAGAACTAAAAAATAAGACGGGTGAGATCACATTGGTAGGACTGTACTAGAGGCCCCCAAATAGTCAACGGGAAATCAAGAAGCAAATATGTAAGGAGATTACAGATGGCTGCTGGTAAAATAGGGTGGTAATAGTAATGCACTTTAACATTCCCAACATTAACTGGGCCAGCCACAGCACTGGGGGTTTGGATAGAGAGAAATTTGTTGAGTGTATTCGGGAGGAACTCATTCAATTTGTGGATGGCCCGACCGGAGGGGGTAAAACTTGACCTCTTGGGGGAAAAAGGAAGGGCAGGTAACGGAAGTGTTAGTGAGGGATCACTTTGGGACCTGTGACCATTATTCCATTAGTTTTAAGATAGCTATGGAGAATGATAGTTCTGGCCCAAAAGTTAAAATTCTAAATTGGGGCAAGGCCAATTTTGATGGTATTAGGCAGGAACATTCAAAAGTTGACTGGGGGAGCCTGTTTACAGGCAACGGGACAGCTGGTAAGTGGGAGTCTTTCAAAATGATGTAAACTAGGATTCAGGGTGAGCACATTCCTTTTAAGAGTGAAGGGTAAGGCTGGTACAATGTAGGGAACCCTGGATGACTCGGGATATTGAGGCCATGGTCAACAGGAAGAAAGACATATGACATGCTTAGACAGCTGGGATCAAGTGGATCCCTTGAAGAGTATAGGGCTTGTCGGATTAGACTTGAGAGAGAAATCAGGAGGGCAAAAAGGGGACATGAGATTGTCTTGGCAGATAAGGCAAAGGAAAATCCAAAGAGCTTTTACAGATACATGAAGGGCAAAAGAGTGACTAGGGAGAGGATAGGGCCTCTTGAGGATAAACAAGGTAATCTATAGTGCGGATCCACAAGGGATGGGAGAGGTCCGAAATGAATATTTCTCGCCAGTATTTACTGTTGAGAAAGGTACGAATGTTGGAATAAAAAGTGATGTATTGAGGAGTGTACATATTACAGCAAAATATGCTGGAGGTATTAAAACAGATCAAGATAGATAAATTCCCGAGACTTGATTAAATGTATTGCTTGTTTTCGATCCCAACAGCGTCACCAATACTGTTGCTAATAATGATGTTGGTGAACCACAGGCCTTCCCTTATATCGATCAAATGACCACACAACCAGCTAGTTAGTTCAAAAGATGGTTTATTTACATACACAAGAGTTACCTCGACATGCAAACACAATATCTACTACGAGTTAAACTACACCTATCAGCTACAATAACCTGTACTTAACTTCAGGGTGACTGCCACTGCGCAAATGGATAAGGCCTTTATCTGGATTTCACTTGACTGGTTTGAAGAAAGTGGTTCTGTCTCTGCTGGGCTCATCCGTCAGGTAGCGATCGTTGGTCTTGAACTTGGCTGGCTGATCTTGCTACAATTGGTTTGGCACAGGCCAGATCCAAAAGAGACAGAACACATGGCTGTGCTCTCTTTTATCCCTCTGAAATTTTGTGCTCCTTGGGCAGTCCTTATCCTTGGACCCAATAGTTCAACAGGGCTCTGATCACTGTCTTCGATTTTGGCCAATAAAGGGGTGGGTGCCTTGGTAGCTTGGTGGGTTCTTAGTGGTTATTGGCCTTGGCAGTTGGGTTTTCTGAGTAAAGTGAGTGGCTCCAATCAGTCTGTGGCTGTACCGGTTTCTTGATTGGAGTTCAATTGTCCTGAGAAAATGGGCCATTGAAATGTAAACGAGGGGGGACTTTGGTCAGGCTTGGTTACCTATGTTTCAAATACACATAGGCTTTGTATCTGTCTGAGTCCTGGGTTGGCCATAATTCCCATGGTCCTTTGCAGGTGGCCAGCTTCGATGGCTACATCCCGTCCTCCTGATCCTGAACGCGAAGCGTGGTGGATTACACGCTTTGATGATCCCTATTCATCCTTGGTGGACCGGCCACCCTTGGTCAAGACGAGGTCTACTCTACTCTATCTTATGGTTTGGGACATTTACCTAATATTTTGTTACATTCAGAATTATATTCATATAATACATAAATTAATTCATCTCTAATGGTCACTATAATTTCGGTCACTATAAAACATTTAATTTATCCGCACACTTGATCTCTA
This sequence comes from Scyliorhinus canicula, assembly GCF_902713615.1. Classification (NCBI taxonomy): domain Eukaryota; kingdom Metazoa; phylum Chordata; class Chondrichthyes; order Carcharhiniformes; family Scyliorhinidae; genus Scyliorhinus; species Scyliorhinus canicula. Next base: position 51,340,539 of record NC_052157.1, on the reverse strand, counting down.
GCTAACACTATCTAAGCTCCTCTCATGCTGCTGGTGTATATTATGTACAGTATAAAATCTAAAACAGCAACATCACATTTCTACTTATCCTAATAAAGTTAAAGTTGTACATGGTTTATTCTTAGCAGCGATTAGTACATGAATTTAGTTTTGTTGAATTCCAAAGAAGGGGGATCGGACTGTATATCGGGGAGCAGGAGGCTTTTGCTCGCCATTTACGGAGTTGGAGTGTCTGAATGACACTGCAGGTTATTGCAATTACTATGTATTAACGGGGGTTCCATTTGGCAGTGTTTTCGCACTAAGTGGGGGTTTTGATGTCTGTCTTGATGTGTGGCGTAGTGTCCGGGCTGGTAGTGGCCTGTTGTGTGGTAGTGTTCGGGGCTGGTGTGGGGTTTGTAACAACAGTCTGCTGCGCGCGCAGTTGCAGAAGGCCAGCGATGATCCAAATGCATGTCAGCAATCCTTGCTTCATTCTGTGTTTTCTGTTTTCTGTGTAATCCTGGGGGTGCAAGCATAGTATCAATTATTATCTTTGGTTAATATCTCGTTTTATTAGTCTTTCTCTCTTTACTTGAAATACCCGTTATGATTGTCACCATGTGTGACTCCCTAATTTTTTTTTTTAAATGCCATTTTGAGAGACAAAGGCAAATTTTTAAAGTACTAAGACTCTTGCAGCTTGTGATCGATGCGGGGAGTGGGCGGACAATTTCTCCGACCAGTCTTTTCTTTAACTGACCGGATGCATTTGGGGTCCTCGGGTAGGGTGGGGACCAGTGCCGTTACTCCCTACCTGGGTGGACAGTGAAAGTTTGTAGTCGTGTGCAAACTTGTCATCAAGACTGGGAGAACAGTGATCTGTTTCTCGACAAACTTGTGCCTTTAACTGTCATAGGGCATCGTACCCTCGAATCAGAAGAGTAATTGTGTATCGGGCGACATGAATTAAAATCATGTAGCAGAAAAAAGAAGGAAAAAGGCGGGCAGGCTCCATTAGAATTTGGACACCTTAATACTTGGACGGTGTCTCTTTCTCATCATCTGGACACCTTGGGGTTCTGTACCAAATAGTGTTGTAAAAGCATTACCGAAACGAGAGTCAGTATCTGAATCATCACCATCTCCCGGTTGCCAGACTCGTGTCTGCTGTTTCTGTGCCATGGCTGCATGGGCTGTCTGCAAGAGCTGTCGCGGTGCCAAAAAGGGGCTTATTTGTCGTGAGGCATAGGGGTGGTGGGAGTGGAGGGCAAATTACTGTGGTCAGGCGGTGGCTGGGGGAGGGCATATAGGGGGTCAAAGATATCTAAGTCATGATTTTGGGGTCTGGGGTGGCTGGGGGCAGAGAGATCACGCCAGTATTCAGGGATAGTAATCAGATCCGGGAGGCTCTCGCTGTCATTGGAGTGAAGTTCAAGGTGAAGTCTGTACCTGTGGGCAGAGATAAGTTTGGGTCTGTGGGCGTGGACAAGGGATAAATGGCGGCATGGCTGGGGGAGGGTTGGACTAGGTTGTTGATGGGCAGGGCATAATCTCCTATTGCCAGAGAGATGAAGTGGGAGTGGCTACATTGGGATCCGTAGACTTTGAGTTGGTTGATGTGGAACCAACCAGTTTTACCGGGGTTCACTTTGTCGGAAATGGAGTAGGGTCCTGCAAATTTGGGGGAGAGGAAAGAACTGGGGTGGTAAAGTGAACCCATTACTTGCTGACAGACTGTGTACTCTACGGGGTGGACGGTTTTGTCATATCTTCCTAGTGGTCACTTTTAAAGTTAGATTCATTCTCTCAACAATGCCACTGGATTAGGAGTGATATGCTATATTGAATTTCTGCCTGATCCCAAAAATTGTTTAAACATTTTGCATGACTGCCGGTGAAGTGCGAGCCTTGGTCTGAATCAATGCTGCGGGGGAGACCCCGGCGTGTAAATATCTGTTGGGTTAAGATCTTAGCGGTGGCCTTTGCTGTGTTTGTCCGTGATGGAAATGCTTCTACCCATTTAGTAAAGGTGTTGATTACAACCAGAACGTACTTGAAACCATTTCTGCAAGGGGGAAGGAGGTCAATGTAATCGAGTTGCAAATTTGTCCAAGGGCCATTCACAGATCGGGTGTGACGCAAGTGTCTTTTCTTTGAGTAACGTTCAGGATTGTTCTATGCACAAGTAAGGCAATTCTCAACATAATGGGTTACATCGCATTTTAAATCAGGCCACCAACACAGGTTTTAAATGGGCAATGGTATTGTCTATCCCCTGATGTCCGTGTCCATCATGAAACTGTTAAATGGATGACTTCCGGTGGCGGCAATACGGAGCTAAGCCGCACGTTCAGCAGCTCCCACTTTCGTAGGACTTGTGGGCTCTTTTAAGGGCCCCAAACGGTGCTGATTCACCGATTCCCGGTGTGTGAAGGGGTCTGGAGTAATACCCCCTGGGATTTATGGTGCGGACCCGGAGTGGGGTGAGGAAAAAAACGGCAGCAGCACCCCTGGAAAAGCGGGGGAAGGTGGATAAAATGGGGGCTGGTGGAGCCCCCGAGGAGTGGAGGCAGTGGGCGGAGGAGCAGCAGGCGGCCCTTCTGCTCTACTTTACGGAGCTGAAAGTGGAGTTGCTGGACTCTTTGAAAGTTACTACAAGTAAGCTGCTGGAGACCCAGACAACCCAGGGTGCAGCGATCCTTGAGTTGCAGCAGCAGGCCTCTGAGCACGAGGATGAGGTCTCGACCCTCGTGGGGAAGGTGGAGATGCACGAGGCACTCCACAAAAAGTGGCAAGATCGTTTTGAGGAGACGGAGTTTCGGTCAAGGAGGAAGAACTTGCGGATCCTGGGCCTCGTGGAGGGGTCGGATCTGCCGGCTTATGTGGCCGTGATGCTGAACTCTCTGGTGGGGGCAGGATCTTTCCACCTGCCCCTGGAGCTGGAGGGGGCCCACAGAGTACTGGCCAGGCGGCGTAAGGCGAATGAACCCCCGAGGGCGGTGCTGGTGCGGTTCCATCGGTTCAGTGACCGGGAGTGTGTGCTGCCATGGGCCAAAAAGGTGAGGAGCAGCAAGTGGGAGAATTTGGTACTGCGCATCTACCAGGACTGGAGTGCGGAGGTGGCTAAGCGGAGGGCCGGGTTCAACCGGACGAAGGCGGTGCTCCACAGCAGGCAGGTGAAATTCGGCATTCTGCCGCCTGTGCGCTTGTGGGTCACCTACAAGGACCGGCATCACTATTTTGAGTCCCCGGAGGAGGCGTGGGCCTTTGTGAAGGCTGAAAAGTTGGACTCGAACTAGGGATTGGGGACTGTGGGGGGTTTTTGTATCACTGTTTATGCTGTTGCTGGCTATTCTGTTTCTTTCTGTTTTCGGATGGTGTTGGTTATGGTTTTGTGTTTTAAGGGGGGTGTTGGGGGTCTATTTTCTGGTACGGGGTTGGTGGATGGGTTGGGACTGCTCTTTGGGAGCTGCGTGGAGGGGGTGGGGTGGGGCAGTGTGAAACCAGAGCTTTCTTCTGGTTTCCCGTGCTGCGGGACGAGGGGGTTGGAGCTGGAGGCAAGGGGCGTGGATATCAGTTCCGTTTTCCCGTGCTGGAGCGGTGCCAAGGAGCTGCTGCGGGGCGGGAGGGGGGGGGGGGTGCGACCCTATATCGGGAGGGGTCGGAGTTAGGGCGGGAGCTGTCGGGGTCAGCAGACATCAGCTGGTTCACGGGAGTACTATGGAGGGAGTGTCGCGGCTAGGAGGGGCCCTAGCCGGGAGGGGGGATACCGGGTTGCTGCTGGACTGGCCAGGGAAGAGCTCGGGGGAGGGGGGGGGGGGGGGGGGGGGAGGAAGATCGGGGTGAGGTTCTATCGCCATGGGAAACGGGCCGAGTGGGGGGTGCTGGCCAGGGGCGAGCAGTCGATGGGCTATGGCTGGTCGAGGGGGGCGGGGCGGGGTGCCCCCTGATCCGACTGATCACGTGGAACGTGAGGGGGTTAAATGGGCCGATTAAGCGGGCCCGGGTGTTTTCGCATCTGAAGGGGCTGAAGACGGATGTGGCCATGCTTCAGGAGACTCACCTGAAGGTGGCGGACCAGGTTCGTCTGAGGAAGGGGTGGGTGGGGCAAGTTTTCCATTCGGGGCTCGACGTGAAGAACCGGGGTGTGGCGATCCTGGGGGAGAAGAGGGTGGCATTCGAGGCGTCTGAGGTGGTGGCTGATAGTGGGGGCAGATATGTGATGGTGAGTGGTAAGCTGCAGGGGGAGAGGGTGGTGTTGGTAAATGTATATGCCCCAAATTGGGATGATGCTGGTTTCATGAGGCGTATGTTGGGCCGCATTCCTGACCTGGAGGCAGGGGGCCTGATCATGGAGGGGGGGGGGACTTCAATACGGTGCTGGATCCCCCACTGGATCGTTCTAGTTCTAGAACGGGCAGGAGGCCGGCAGCGGCCAAGGTGTTGAGGGGGTTTATGGACCAGATGGGAGGGGTGGATCCCTGGAGGTTTGGGAGGCCGAGGGCTCGGGAGTACTCTTTTTTTTTTTTCCAACGTGCACAGGGTTTATTCCCGTATTGGTTTTTTTGTCCTGAGTCTGGGGCTGGTCCCGAGGGTGGAGGATGCCGAATATTCGGCTATAGCGATTTCGGACCATGCTCCGCATTGGGTGGATCTGGAGATGGGGGAGGTGCGGGACCAGCGCCCGCTTTGGCGTTTGGACGTGGGGTTGTTGGCTGATGAGGTTTGTAGGAGGGTCCGGAGAGGTACCCCGAGACCAATGATACTGGGGAGGTCCGGGTGGGGATGGTGTGGGAGGCTCTGAAGGCAGTGATTAGGGGGGAGCTGATTTCCATCCGAGCCCACAGGGAGAGGGGGGAGAGGGAGAGACTGCTGGGGGAGCTGCTGAGTGTAGATAGGAGGTATGAGGAGGCCCCGGACGAGGGATTGTTGGGGGAGCGGCGTAGCCTGCAGGCTAAGTTTGATTTACTGACCACCAGAAACGCAGAGACACAGTGGAGGAAGGCGCAGGGAGCGGTCTACGAATATGGAGAGAAGGCGAGCAGGATGCTGGCGCATCAGCTCCACAAGCAGGACGCAGCTAGGGAGATTGGTGGAGTGAAGGATAGGGGTGGGAATGTGGTGCAGGAGGGAGTAGAGGTCAATGGGGTCTTCAGGGACTTCTACAGGGAACTGTACCGGTCAGAGCCGCCGGTGGTTGGGGGGGGGGGGGGGGGGGGGGGGAGAAAGAGTGGAGGGGGGGGGGGGTAAAAGAGGGGAATGGAGAGCTTTTTGAACAGGCTGCGATCTCCAAAGGTGCAGTAGGAGCAGGTGGAGGGACTGGGGGCGCCGATCGAGTTGGAGGAGCTGGTTAGAGGGATTGGCCACACGCAGCCGGGGAAGGCGCCGGGACCGGATGGGTTCCCGGTTGAATTTTATAAAAAATATGCGGACCTGTTGGGCCCCCTGCTGGTTCGGACCTTTAACGAGGCATGGGAGGGGGGAGTTTTGCCCCTGACGATGTCACGGGCGCTGATTTCCCTGATCCTGAAGCGAGATAAGGACCCCTTGCAGTGTGGATCATATAGGCCAATTTCACTGTTGAACATGGACGCCAAGTTGCTGGCGAAGATCTTGGCCACTAGAATAGAGGACTGTGTGCCGGGGGTGATACATGAAGATCCATCGGGTTTTGTGAAGGGGAGGCAGCTGAACACTAACGTGCGAAGGCTGCTAAATGTGATAATGATGCCGGCGGCAGAAGGAGGCGGAGATTGTGATGGCATTAGATGCGGAGAAGGCCTTTGATAGGGTTGAGTGGAGGTACTTGTGGGAGGTGTTAGAGAGGTTCGGGTTTGGGGAGGGGTTTATTAAATGGGTGAGGTTGCTGTACGAGGCCCTGATGGCGAGTGTAGCGACAAATGGGAGGAGGTCTGAGTACTTCAGGCTCTACCGTGGGACGAGGGGGGGTGCCCCCTGTCCCCCTTGCATTTTGCGTTGGCAATTGAGCCTCTTGCCATGGCTCTCGGAGTCGGGGAGGTGGAGGGGTCTGGTGCGGGGTGGGGAGGAGCACCGAGTGTCACTTTATGCTGATGACTTGTTGCTGTATGTAGCAGACCTGGTGGGGTGGAATGCCGGAGGTGATGGAGATTCTTGCTGAGTTTGGGAGTTTCTCGGGCTACAAGTTGAACCTGGGCAAGAGCGAGCCGTTTGTTGTACACCCGGGTGATCAGGAGGAGGGGATTGGTAGGCTCCCGCTAAAAAGTGCAGTGAGGCGTTTTAGGTACCTGGGGGTTCAGGTGGCTAGGCGTTGGTGGACTTCGTATAAGCTTAATTTTACTAGGTTGGTGGAGCAGATGGAGGAGGAGTTTAAAAGGTGGGACATGCTGCTGCTGTCGTTGGCAGGTAGAGTCCAGTCCGTTAAAATGACGGTGCTCCCGAGGTTTTTGTTTTTGTTCCAGTGCCTCCCCATTCTTATTCCGAGGGCCTTTTTTAGGAGGGTGAACAGTAGCATCACGGGATTTGTTTGGGCGCACGGGACTCCGAGGGTGAGGAGGGTCTTTTTGGAGCGGGGCAGGGATAGAGGGGGCTGGCGCTGCCCAACCCCTCTGGGTACTATTGGGCAGCTAATGTCTCGATGGTGCGCAAGTGGGTAATGGATGGGGAGGGGGCAGCATGGAAACGGATGGAGAGGGCGTCCTGCGGAGGCACGAGCCTGAAGGCACTGGTAACGGCGCCGTTGCCGCTCCCTCCAACGAGGTACACCACGAGCCCGGTGGTGGCAGCTACCCTCAAGATTTGGGGGCAGTAGAGGCGGCACAGGGGGGGAAGTGGGGGGCTCGGTGGAGGCCCCGCTGTGGGGGAACCACTGGTTTGTCCCAGGGAACATTGATGGCGGGTTCCTGGGTGGCACAGGGCGGGCATAAAGAAGTTGGGAGACCTGTTCATTGACGGGAGGTTCGCGAGCCTGGGTGAGCTGGAGGAGAAGTTTAAGCTCCCCCGGGGAATATGTTCAGGTACCTTCAGGTTAAGGCGTTTGCTAGGCGGCAGGTGGAGGGGTTCCCTTTGCTGCCCCCGGGGGGGGGGGTGTAAGAGATAGGGTGCTGTCGGGGGTGTGGGTCGGGGATGGGAAGATGTCTGACATCTACCAGGTGATGCAGGAGGTGGAGGAGGCGTCGGTAGAGGAGCTGAAGGCTAAGTGGGAAGTGGAGCTGGGGGAGCAGACTGAGGAGGGGACATGGGCGGACGCCCTGGAGAGGGTGAACTCCTCTTCATGTGCGAGGCTTAGCCTCATCCAGTTCACGGTACTGAACAGGGCTCATATGTCCGAGACGAGGATGAGCAGGTTTTTTTGGGGGTGAGGACAGGTGCATTAGGTGTTTGGGGAGCCCAGCGGACCATGCCCATATGTTTTGGGCATGCCTGGCACTGGGGGAATTCTGGCAGGGGTGGCGAGGACGGTGTCGAGGGTGGTAGGGTCCAGGGTCAAGCCAGGCTGGGGACTCGCGATATTTGGGGTTCGGGTGGAGCCGGGAGTGCAGGAGGCGAAAGAGGCCGGTGTTTTGGCCTTTGCGTCCCAGTAGCCCGGCGGAGGATCTTGTTGCAATGGAAAGATGCGAGACCCCCAAGCGTGGAGACCTGGATCAATGACATGGCGGGATTCATTAAGCTGGAGAAGGTTAAATTCGCCTTGAGGGGGTCGGTACAAGGGTTCTTTAGGCGGTGGCAGCCTTTCCTCGACTTTCTGGCTCAACGATAGGGAACTAGGTCAGCAGCAGTGGCATCCCGGGGGGGAGGGGGGGTATTGTTTATGTTAATTTAACTTATTTTAAATTTATTTTGTTGTTCATCGGGTTTGGGGGGGCTCGTTGTATGTGTTGTTATGGGTCCAGGGGGTGTTTATTATTGTTGTTGTTGTTGTTTTGTTCTTGTACATTTTTCAAAAATTTCAATAAAAATTAATTTAAAAAAAAGAAACTGTTAAATGAGCTGGCTTCTGTCCTGGGTGGGGACCACATAAATTCCGTTTTTTCTTAAACTATGCCGTCCTGTACAGTCATTTATCATAGGGGGCCGGGAAGTTGCCGTCTAAAACTTATTTGAGGGTGCATCTGCTTTTTGGGCTTGGGAATGATCCTCAATATTGGTCTGGGAAACCCGGATTGAGTGTATTGGTTCGCTTTCGGGTGGCTGACAGAAGTAACCGTGGCGTGATCCTGCTTTGGCTAAGGCGTCTGCCTTTACATTACCGGGTGGGGACGAGCGATGATGGCTTCTTACTTTAATAATACCATATCTGTGATCTGAGGCTGTCTTGAGAACGTTTTCCAGAGGGCGATGGATCAAATGGTGGACCAGTACGGCTTACGGGCTACCTTCCCGTACTTGGACAACGTCACCATCTGCGGCCATGACCAGCAGGACCACGACGCAAACCTGAGGAAGTTCCTCCAGACTGCCCGGGCCCTCAACCTCACATATAACAACGGGGCAGAGGGTAGGGGTTTTCCATCGGCTGAAACAAAACCTCGAGATTCCCACAGGGGCAGGAATTCTGTTAAGCTATTGCACACATACAGGCTGACTGAGTGTATGTCTGCGGGGGTTGGAAAAGAGTCGGGGTGCTGAACTACATAGGCTATGGCTGCGAGTTTTGCTGCTTGTGAACCTAGGTGGCTGGGCAATTTTACAGAGATCTCTTCTAGTGGGCGACCATGCACGTCTTCTATGTAAATTTCACAACCAGTAATCCTAACTCCATTTTTGATTGTAGAGGAACCATCTACATAAATTTTTTAAGCATTCACTGTGGTTTGGGAATTCTGTGTCTGACTGCCTGCTCGTAGGTGTAGTGACTTTGGGATAAAGGGTCCTGTATTGTGTTGGGCTGCTATGGTCTGGCACTCATGTGGGGTCCCTGCATATTGTAGATTATCGACCAGAAATGTGTGGGTCTTGGTGCGTTTTACTGTCATGTCCCTGCCTTGTAACAGCAGTGTCCAGCGAGTTGCTCTGATTTGGCTGACTGAACCGTCCTTTAATCTACCATCTAGTAATAGTTGTGTGGGGGTAGGCTCGGTCAAGATCGTGACTGGGTTAAGGCGTGTGATGTACGCAAAGTACTGTACTGCCCAAAAGACTGCGAGCAAGTGCTGTTCGCAGGCTGAGAATCCTTGCTTTACGGGGTCTAATACTCTTGAGGCATAGGCTACGGGTCCTAAGTGATCGTGTCATTCTTGCAGGACCACTGCTGATAGGGTTCGGTCGGTGGTTGCTACTTCTATGGCATAGAGCAAGTCTGGGTCTGAAACTTGTGAGACGGGGGCTGTGCCTAGGGCGCGTTTTAAATCATCGATGGCATCTGTGTGCTGCAGAAGCCATTCCCATGGATGTTCTTTTTAAGGAGCTCTGAGAGTGGGGCTGCTTTAGCGGCGAAACCATCTATATGATTTCGGCAATATCCTACCAAACCTAGAAATGACCGGAGTGTAGTGACATTTTGGGGCTGGGGCAATTTAATGATGGACTCGATTCGTTTTTGCTCAATTTCTCCCCGTGGGTGATGATGATGCCTAAATAAAGAACCTTTTCCTTTAAAATCTGGGCCTTTTTGGGGTTGACCTTACATCCGATGGATTGCAGTAGGCCTAGTAATTCCGATTATAGCTCTACGTGTTCCTCTTTTGTTTCTGTTTGCAGGAGCAGATTGTCCACATATTGTGTTAGGCATTCGGGTTGGGAAAATTTAGAAAGTCCATTGGCCAATTGTCGTTTGAAAATAGAGGGGGAGTTATGGAATCTTTGTAGGAGCCATGCCCACATGTACTGCTGCCCTTGAAACCTAAACGGGAACTTATACTGGCAGGCCTTGTCTAACGGGATGGACCAAAAGCCATTTCTGATGTCCAGAACTGTGAAATATTTTGCCTGTACTCCCTGTTTGAGCATGGCCTCTGGACTCGTGGCAACAGTGGGGGCTGCAAAAGGGTTTACCTTATTAAGTTCTCGGTAGTTGATCGTTAGTCGTCATGAACCATCGGGCTTTTTATGGGCCAAATTGGGGCATTACTTGTGGACGCTACGGGTCGAATAACTCCTTGGTCTAGCAAACTTAACCTTCGAAACCTCACCCTCGGCTTGCTGTGGGAAACTGTATTGCTTTTGCGGCTTTGGATTGGGACCTGAAATCTTTATTGTACCTGGGATCTTCCCACAATCGTGTTTGTGTTGTGCGAACGAAGCTTTGTGTTTTATGAGGACCTCTCTAATCGTCTGGTCTGTATTAATTGTTTGCGGATTATACCAATAGTCCCCTACTGAGCAAATCCTGTTTTCATAATCCCCTACTGTGAGCGTAGCGGGAGCCCTGCTGTTTTGGCCATTTGCCAGACACATTTGTTTACTGGGTCAAACGAAAGGTTATGGGACCTCATACAATCAGTGCCGAGAATGTGCTCTGCTGTTTGGGGTAAGTCAACGAAAATGACGGGGTGTCTGGTGCTAATGTTCCCTATCTGAATGGGTACGGGAGCTCTGATGTATCCTTGCTGTATGTGGCCGGTGAATCCACTCGGGGTGATGGGTCTGTGGTGGGCCATTTGTCACGTTGAAACATGAAATGAAAATGAAAATCGCTTATTGTCACGAGTAGGCTTCAATGAAGTTACTGTGAAAAGCCCCTAGTCGCCACATTCCGGCGCCTGTCCGGGGAGGCTGGTACGGGAAACATGGAGGAGTTTAAAGTGCTGCAGGATCTTCCTGTGTCCCAAAGGAAATTGGCTGTATGTCCCCGGACTGTGCCTGTAACTACTGGTCTGCCTGATTTGTTCCAGCGTGTGTCACAGACCCAAGTTGGGGAGTCCAAACACAGTCAATCTGTGGGATTAAATGCTAAATCGTCTGAACGGGTGCTATGGGCTTAACATTGTTCCTGGATGGGGGGTTTGGTTGTTGGTATCGGTGCTGTTTCAGGGGGTTTTGTCGGCAATCGCGGGCGTAATGTCCCATGTGGCCACAATTGTAACAACCTTGTGCTCTGGGGTGATGTCCCTCGTGTCTACCCTCGTTTATCCATACTGGGTCCTGGCTAGTCCTAACTGGGTGCATGTTTGCTTCTATCTCGTCCTGATTTGTCTGTCGGTGTAAGGTTTGTTCCTATGCCCTAGAAAGTCGTTTCAATACCCAAACTTCATTGTGTGTATGTGTGGTCTGCGAGGTCGTAGTTTACTCACGCCTTTTGACCTGCGTCTGTGGCATGCGAGACTAGGGTGTGGGACCATTTAGTGATGTGCTCCTCATTGAAGTGTGTGTGGTTCAATTGTCCATAAACTGCCATAAAATGAATCCATAGGAGACCAGCAAACGCAGTCGGGTGTTCTCCCTTCTTTTGCCTACAGTGATTTAAACCCTCGACTGGATCTCCTTCGTTACACCCGATGGCATCTAATATGGCTGTTTTCATTTCCTGTAGGGTTCCTCCTACTACATTTTGGGGTTCAGGAAGAGCTGATTTTACGGACTGGCTATAATGTTTTGTTGGCGCACCTCCTCAAAGAAGCTGTTCGGATCTGCGGTGGGCTGGAATGGACTAATTTTCGTGCAAGCTTCTCTTAATTGGGTTATGGATAGTGGGGTGGTGTGAACGATATCAGGCTCATCCTGATCCGATGACTTGCGTTGCGTGGTCACCGGATTCATGGTCGAATTATGAGTGGGGGTGTGTGCTGCCTGTGCAGTCGGTGCTGCGGGTGCTTTTCTTTGCGGGAATGGGGGGCTCAATTTTGATTTCCCGTGTCCTCTACGTATCTTTGGGCGCATGTGTTATGCGCCAGGGTTTAGAGAACCCTATATCATGGAGTTCACCTGACCCACAACTTTTACTAGATTGTGGTATAGGGAGCACACGGCCCACTCTACAGGTGTGGTACAGCAGAAATGGAAAAGTATTTTTCTAAAGCAAAACAATGTTTATTCTATGAACTCAAGTTAACCTTTTTAAAACATAGTGAACATCTTAGCAACCATTAATTCAAATACAACCCCCAAAGAATACAACACTAAGTAATTCTTAAGCTGTCCTTTTAACATCCATAAGACTTGAAAAAGAACTTTTAACAGAAGCACATCAGGTTAAAGTCACTATTGAGAGCCGTTATTAGTTTTAAATCACCAAAGGATCGATTTACATTCTTTAGATTACAGCGAGAAACTCTAATACACCTTCTGGCTGTGACTGCAGCTATCCAGCTCTGAAAACGAAACTATAAAACGCCCTGCAGCAAACAGCCTAAAACGAAAGTAAAAAGCTGACACAGCCCAGCTCCACCCACACTCTGACATCACTGATAAATACACATTTCTTAAAGGTACTCTGACATGACACTTTTGTTTAACTCTTGCCAATCGGGAGCATCTTCCTCATCTAAATCCTGCCCAAAAGTGTACCTGAAGCCATTCTCTACTGAGAGTAGCGACTGTAACTGTTCTACTGTCGGCATTTAGCATGGTCAACGGTATTCTGCCTCTGTTCCTTGATGGAGCTGTGGAGCGCTCTCAACGCTGCTTTTAAATCCGCGCATTTGCTAATTAGCTGGGCGACCTGTTCTGTTTCCGATCTTACGAGGACTGCGCGCTGTGTATATTGGTAGGCTTTATTGTACTGTGCCTGGAAGCTACTAAGGTGAACTAGACAAGATTGATGTGCATGTTTTACATCAGCCATTTCCTTACCCTTAGCTGGTAACTGTTCCCGGAGTTGGTCAATTATCTTCTCGCTTTCGTTACTGTTTCCCTCGTTCTTTTCTTCCTTCTCAATTAACTGCCGACGGAGTGTCTTCACGACCTGCTCTGTGTCTTGCAACTGTGCCAAACAAGACACTATTGCCATCGGCTTTCTGACTTTCCCTATATTTTTCTTGTGGACCTCGCTTAGGTTCTCCCACCAAGTTTGTCCTATCTTTCCTGGACCTGACTCATCAGCACAAAAATTCGACCAAAGGGGCCATCCTTTCCCCTTTAAGTATTTCCTTAACTCTTCCTCCCATATGGGGCATTGCTCTGTTCTGTTGGTTGCTGCGACCTCGGGTTCCTGTGGGTTCATCAATCTTTCCATTGCTTTAATGGCCATTACTTCTCTTGTCTCTTGCTCTACTTTTAATTTCTCTTCCTCTACTTTTAATTTGGGACAGGGGAATACGGCGGTGATTTGAACAGCGGGTATGGCCTATGCTATCTGCCGGCTCACAATCTCTTGATAGTTGTACACAATTCTAACGAGTTTACCTTACTCTTCCTGTTAGGTACGCATGTGGGTTAGTACACACTTCCGAAATTTGGTTATTTGGTCAATATGGGACTTGCACTTATGGTTCTTTCTCTTTCTCGCAATTGGATTCAAAGTTTGTGGGTTCTCTCGGAGTGACAAAGTCACTTATAATCGAGTCCCACCAAAGTCGCCAATAAGGTTGCTCGTTTTCGATCCCAACAGCGTCGCCAATACTGTTGCTAATATTAATGATGTGGAGATGCCGGCGTTGGACTGGGGTGAGCACTGTAAGAAGTCTTACAACACCAGGTTAAAGTCCAACCGGTTTGTTTCAAACACAAGCTTTTGGAGCACTGCTCCTTCCTCAGGTGAAGAAGGAGCTGCGCTCCGAAAGCTCGTGTTTGAAACAAACCTGTTGGACTTTAACCTGGTGTTGTAAAACTTCTTACTGTGCTAATATTAATGATGTTGGTGAACCACAAGCCTTCCCTTGTATCGATCAAATGACCATACAACCAGTTAGTTAGTTCAAAAGATGGTTTATTTACATACACAACATGCAAACACAATATCTACTAGGAGTTAAACTACACCTATCAGCTACAATAACCTATATTTAACTTCAGGGTGACCGCCACTGCGCAAATGGATAAGGCCTTTATCTGGATTTCGCTTGGCTGGCTCGAAGAAAGTGGCTCTGTCTCAGCTGGGCTCATCCGTCAGGTAGCGATCGTTGGTCTTGAACTTGGCTGGCTGATCTTGCTACAATTGGTTTGGCACAGGCCGGATCCAAAACAGACAAAACACATGGCTGTGCTCTCTTGTATCCCTCTGGGATTTCTCACTCTTTGGGGCAGTCCTTAACCTTGGACCCAATCGTTCGACAGGGCTCTGATTACTGTCTTTGATTTTGGCCAATAAAGGGGCGGGTGCCTTGGCAGCTGGGCGGGTTCTTAGCAGTCATTAGACTTGGCAGTTGAGCTTTGAGTAAAGGGAGTGGCGCCGATCAGTATGTGTCTGTACCAGTTTCTTGATTGGAGTTCAATTGTCCTGAGAAAATGGGCCATTGAAATGCAAACGAGTGGGGGTTTCAATCAGGCTTGGTTACCTGCGTTTCAAATACACATAGGCTTTGTATCTGTCTGAGTCTTGGGTTGGCCATAATTCCCATGGTCCGTTGCAGGTAGCCATCTTAGATGGCGACAAATGTAAGCCAGGGCATTGTGGGAGGCTGAGGAAATTCCCGGCCTCCAGCTGAGATATTTGAATCATCGACAGCCACAGGAGAGGGGCCTGAAGATTGGAGGGTAACAAAAGTTGTGCCCTTGTTTAAGAAGAACTGTAGGGATAAGCCTGGGAACTACAGACCGGTGAGCCTTACTTCTGTAGTATTCAAGTTGTTAGAAGATATTCTGAGCAACAGGATCTACAGGCATTTAGACAGGCAAGAGCTAATTAGGAAAAGTCAACATGGCTTTGTAAGGTGTAAGTCATGTCTCATGAATTTGATTGAGTTTTTTGAAGGGGAACCAAGAAGGTAGATGAGGGCAGTGTGGTCGTCGTTGTCTACATGGACCTTAGCAAGGCCTTTAACAAGCAGCGCATGGTTGGTTGTTGTAAAAGGTTAAATCTCTTGGAATCCAGCACGAGGTAGCCAATTGGATACAAAATTGGCTTGGCGACTGAAGCCAAAGGGTGGTTTTGGAGGGTTGTTTTTCAAACTGGAGGGCTGTAACCAGCGGTGTGCCTTGGGGATCGCTGCTAGATAAATGCGAGGGATGCATTTTGGTAGATCAAATCAAGGCAGGACCTACTCAGTTAATGATACGGAGTTGGGGAGTGTTACAGAACAGAGATCTAGGAATACAGGTTCATAGCCCCTTGAAGGTGGAGTCGCAGGTGGACAGGGTGGTGAAGAAGGCATTCAGCATGCTTGGTTTTATTGGTCAGAATATTGAGTACATAAATTGTTTAAGTTGTACAAGACATTGGTAAGACCACACATACGGTGTTCAGTTCTGGTCACCCTATTATAGGAAGGATATTGCTAAACTAGAAAGAGTGCAGAAGAGATTTACGAGGATGCTACCAGGACTTGATGGTCTGAGTTATAAGGAGAGGCTGAATAGGCTGGGATTTTTTTCTCTGGCTTAAGTATGATCTTAGAGGTCTAGAAAATAATGAGGAGCATAGATAAGGTAGATAGTCAACATCTTTTCTCAAAGGTAGAGGAGTCTAGAACTAGAGGGCATAGGTTTAAGGGGAGAGATACAAAATAGACCAGAGGGGCAATTTTTTCACACAGGGTGGTGAACATCTGGAACGTGCTGCCAGAGGCAGTGGTAGAGATGGGTATGATTTTTGTCTTTTTAAAAAGCATTTAGACCGTTACATGGACAGGGTGGGTATAGAGGGATATGGGCCACATGTGGCCAAGTGGGACTAGTTTAGTGATAGAAACTGGGCGGCATGGTCAAGCTGGGCCGAAGGGCCTGTTTCCATGCTGTAAACATCTGACATCCTGTCCATGCCCCTCATAATTTTGTACACTTCAATCAGGTCACCCCTCAGTTTTCTCTGCTCCAACAAAAACAACCCAAGCCTATCCAACCTCTCTACATAACTTAAATGTTCCATCTCGGGCAACATCCAGGTGAATCTCCTCTGCACCCACTTCAATGCAATCGCATCCTTCTTATAATGTGGTGACCAGATTTGCACACTGTACACAAGCTGTGGCCTCACCAAAGTTCTATACAGCTCCAACATGACCTCTCTGCTTCTGTAATCTATGCCTCGATTGATAAAGGCAAGTGTCCCAAATGCCTTTATCACCACCCTATTAACCTGCCCTCTCTCCTTCAGAGATCTATGGACAAACATGCCAAGGTCCCTTTGTTCCTCAGAACTTCCCAGTGCCATGCCGTTCATTGAATGCTTCCTTGTCAAATTACTCCTTCCCAAGTGTATTACCTCACACTTTTCAGGGTTAAATTCCATCTGTCACTTATCTGCCCATTTGACCATCCCGTCGATACCTTCCTGTAACCCAAGACACTCAGCCTCACTGTTAACCACCCGGCCAATCTTTCTGTCATCCGCAAACTTACTGATCCTACCCCCCACATAATCATCTATGTCCTTTATATAAATAACAAACAATAAGGGACCCAGCACAGGTCCCTGTGGTACGCCACTGAATACTGGCTTCCAGTCTCTAAAGCAGCCGTCTGCAATCACTCTGTCTCCTCCAACTAAGCCAATATTGAATCCACCTTATCAAATTACCCTGTATTCCATGTGCATTTGCCTTCCATATGAAATCCATATATTGATGACCTACACCTTGGTGTACAGGGCATCATTTCAAAACTTGAGCATGGTACAAAACTTGGAAGCATTGTGAATGTGGGGAGGATAGAACACAAAAATTAGAAGCAGGAGTCGGCAAACAGACCCTTCAATAGGATCATGGCTGATCTATGCTGGACTCAACTCTCTATGCCATTTCTCGATTGCCCTCTGTTCCTCGATCCATCAAATATTTATCCACCTCCACCTTAAACACTTTTTAAAAATAATTTTAATTTAAATTTTTACAAAATATAAACATCTCAACTCTATGAACAAAACAACCGCGGTAACACCCCAAGAACAATACCCACTCAACTTCAAAAGCAACTACAAACAAAAGAAAAAAAACAAAAGAACACCCAAACATCAAGAGGGAAAGAGATAACACCCGCCACATCCCACAAACCCATGTACACAGTTCTCCCTCCCACTGATCCAAACCACAACCCCCCCCCCCCCCCCGGGTTGCTGCTGCTGCCGGCCTATTTCCCTACCGTTCCACCAGGAAGTCCAGGAAAGGCTGCCACCGCCTAAAGAACCCTTGTACTAATCCCCTCAGGGCAAATTTCACCTTCTCCAATGTAATGAACCCTGTCATATCATTGATCCAGGCCTCCACGCTTGGGGGCCTCGCATCCTTCCATTGGAGCAAGATCCTCCGCCGGGCTACTAGGGACGCAAAGGCCAGAACACCGGCCTCTATCGCCTCCTGCACTCCCGGCTCCACTGCAACCCCAAAGATTGCGAGTCCCCAGCCTGGCTTGACCCTGGATCCCACCACCCTTGACACCGTCCTTGCTGCCCCCTTCCAAAACTCCCCCAGCGCTGGGCACGCCCAAAACATATGGGTGTTGTTCGCTGGGCTCCCCGAGCACCTAGCACACCTGTCCTCGTCCCCCAAAAACCTACTCATCCTCGTCCCAGTCATGTGGGCCCTATGCAGCACCTTGAACTGTATTAGGCTAAGCCTCGCACAGGAAGAGGAGGAATTCACTCTCTCCAGGGCATCTGCCCACATCCCCTCCTCAATCTCCTCACCCAGCTCCTCTTCCCATTTACCCTTCAGTTCCTCCACCAAGGCCTCGTCTACCTCCTGCATCACCCGGTATATGTCTGAAATCCTCCCTCCTCCAACCCACACCCCCGAGAGCACCCTGTCCCGTACCCCACGTGGGGGCAGCAAGGGGAACCCCTCCACCTGCCGCCTGGCAAACGCCCTGACCTGCATGTACCTAAACATGTTCCCCGGGGGGAGCCCAAACTTCCCCTCTAACTCCCCCAAGCTCGCGAACCTCCCCTCCACAAACAGGTCCCTCAACCTCCTAACCCCTGCCCTGTTCAGCCCAGAAATCCGCCATCAATGCTCCCTGGGACAAACCGATGGTTCCCCCGTATCGGGGCCTCCATCGAGCCCCCCACTTCTCCCCTATGCCGTCTCCATTGCCCCCAAATTTTGAGGGTAGCCGCCACCACCGGGCTCGTGGTATACCTCGTTGGAGGGAGTGGCAACGGCGCCGTTACCAGCGCCTCCAGGCTCGTGCCCACACATGACGCCGCTTCCTTCCTCTTCCATGCTGCCCCTTCCTTGTCCATTACCCACTTACGCACCATCGCTGCGTTGGCAGCCCAATAGTACCCACAGAGGTTGGGCAACGCCAGCCCCCCCTATCCCTGCCCCGTTCCAGGAACACTCTTCTCACCCTCGGAGTCCCATGCGCCCACACAAATCCCGTGATACCCCTGTTGACCCTCCTAAAAAAAGGCCTTCGGGATAAGGATGGGGAGGCACTGGAACAGGAACAAAAACCTCGGGAGCACCATCATCTTAACGGACTGCACCCTCCCCGCCAGTGACAGCGGTAACATATCCCACCTCTTAAACTCCTCCTCCATTTGCTCCGCCAACCTTGTGAGGTTGAGCTTGTGCAGGGCCCCCCAGCTCCCAGCCACCTGGACCCCTAGGTACCTGAAGCTCTTCCCTGCCTGCTTCAGTGGGAGCCTACCAATCCCCTCCTCTTGATCCCCCGGATGCACCACAAACAACTCGCTCTTGCCCAGGTTCAACTTGTACCCAGAGAAACCCCCGAATTCACTAAGAATCCTCATCACCTCCGCCATCCCCCCCACCGGGTCTGCCACAGACAGCAACAGGTCGTCCGCATACAGCGACACTCGATGCTCCTCCCCACCCCGCACCAGGCCCCTCCAGTTCCCTGACTCCCTCAATGCCATGGCCAGGGGCTCAATCGGCAACGCGAAGAGCAAGGGGGACAGGGGGCACCCCTGTCTCGTCCCCCGGTACAGCCGAAAGTACTCCGACCTCCTCCTATTTGTGGCTACACTCTCCATCGGGGCCTCGTAGAGCAGCCTCACCCACCAGATAAACCCCTTCCCAAACCTCTCCAACACCTCCCACAAATACTCCCACTCAACCCTATCAAAGGCCTTCTCCGCATCCAATGCCACACTATCTCTGCCTCCCCTTCCATGGCCGGCATCATAATGACATTGAGGAGCCTTTGCACGTTCGTATTCAACTGCCTTCCCTTCACAAACCCCGTCTGGTCCTCATGAATGACCCCGGGCACGCAATCCTCTATTCTAGTGGCCATGATCTTTGCCAGCAGCTTGGTGTCGGCGTTTAGCAGCGAAATCGGCCTGTATGACCCGCACTGCAGAGGGTCCTTGTCCCTCTTCAGGATCAAGGAAATCAGCGCCCGTGACATAGTTGGGGGCAAAGCCCCCCCCCCCCCCTCCCTCCCTTGCCTCGTTAAAAGTCCGGACCAACAGGAGGCCCAACAGGTCCAAATACCTTTTATAAAATTCCGCCAGAAACCCGTCCGGCCCAGGCGCCTTCCCCGACTGCATGCTCCCTATTCCTTTGACCACCTCCTCCAGCTCGATCGGCGCCCCCAGTCCCTCCACCTGCTCCTCCTCCACCCTCTGGAATCGCAGCTTGTCCAAGAAGTGCCCCATTCCACCCCCCTCCACCGGGGGTTCCGACCGGTACAGTTCCTCATAGAAGTCTCTGATGACCCCATTAACATCTACGCCCCTCCGCACCACCTTCCCAGCCTTATCCGTCACTCCCCCAATCTCCCTGGCCGCATCCCGCTTTCGGAGCTGGTGTGCCAGCATCCTGCTCGCCTTCTCCCCATACTCATACACCGCCCCCTGTGCTTTCCTCCACTGAGCTTCTGCCTTTCTGGTAGTCAATAGGTCGAATCTGGCCTGAAGGCTACGCCTCTCCCCCAGCAATCCCTCCTCTGGAGCCTCCGCATATCTCCTATCCACCCGCACCATCTCCCCTATCAGTCTTTCCCTTTCCCTCTGTTCCCCCCCTCTCCCTATGGGTTTGGATGGAGATCAATTCCCCTCTAGTCACCGCCTTCAATGCCTCCCAGACCATCCCCACTCGGACCTACCCGTTGTCATTGGTCACAAGGTATCTCTCGATACACCCCCGAACCCTCTCAGCCACCTCCTCATCTGCCAGCAGCCCCACCTCCAAGCACCAGAGCGGACGTTGGTCCCTCTCTTCCCCCAGCCCGAGGTCCACCCAGTGCGGGGCATGATCTGAAATGGCAATGGCGGAGTATTCCGCATCCTCCACCCTCGAACCAACCCCCTACTCAGGACAAAAAAAAAATCAATCCTCGAGTAGGCCTTATGTACGTGGGAGAAAAACGAGTACTCCCTGGCCCTTGGCCTCGCAAACCTCCAGGGATCCACCCCCCCCCCCCCCCCCCCCCCCATCTGGTCCATAAATCCCCTCAACACCTTAGCCGCCGCCGGCCTCCTACCCGTCCGGGACTTGGATCGATCCAATGGGGGATCCAGTACCGTGTTGAAGACCCCCCCCCCCCCCATGATCAGGCCCCCCACCTCCAGGTCCGGAATGCGGCCCAACATGCGCTGCATAAACCCCGCATCGTCCCAATTTGGTGCGTAAATATTCACCAACACCACCCGCTCCCCCTGCAACTTACCACTCACCATCACATATCTCCCGCCACTGTCAGCCACCACATTTAACGCCTCAACCGACATCTTCTTCCCCACCAGGATCACCACCCCCCTACTCTTCTCATCCAGCCCTGAGTGAAATACTTGGCCCACCCATCCCTTCCTCAGCCGAACCTGGTCCGCCACTCTCAGGTGTGTCTCCTGAAGCATGGCCACATCCGCCTTCAGCCCCTTCAGGTGCGCAAATACCCGGGCCCGTTTGACCTGCCCATTCAGCCCCCTCACATTCCAGGTTATCAGCCGGATCAGAGGGCTCCCTGCCCCCCTCCCCTGCCGATTAGCCATACCCCATCCCTTGCCCACCACCGGTCAGTGTCCCCCGCTCTGCCAGTTTCCCACGGTGGCAACTCCCCCCCCCCCCCCCCCCCCCCCCCCTCCCTCCAGCACCCCCTGCGTCCTCCAGCTCCTTCCTGACCGTTTCAGCAGCAACCCGGTACCCCCCCCCCCCCCAGGCTAGGACCCCTCCTAGCCATGCCCCTCCCTCCATAGCACTCCCGTGAGCCAGCTAACTTCTGCTGACCCCGGCGACTCCTGCCCTACCTCTGACTCCTCCCCACGTGGGACTACCCCTCCTCCATCGTGCCCGTCAATGGGTCCTCTTCCCCCCCCCCCCTCCCCCCCCGCTCTTGCGTGGGAAAAGAAAACAGCCAGCAACGACCCGCGCTTCTCAGCCGCGACCCCGCCCCCACCATCTCCCAGCGCGGGAAACCCGCAGAAAGCCCGCGCTTTCGCCCTGCCCGGCCCTGCCTCACAAACACTTCTAATGATTCAGCCTCCCCACCCTCTGGCCAAAGAATTCCAGAGATTGACTACCCTCTGAGGGAAGAAATTTCTATGCACCTCAGTTTTAAATCACTGGCCCTTTCTCTTCTAACTGTGTCTCCTTGTTCAAGACTCTCCCACTAGTCAAAACATCTCACCATCTACCCTGTCAAGCTCCCTCAGGATTTTATATGTTTTAATAAGGACACCCCTCACTCTTACTCCAAGGAATACAAATCCGTACTATTTAATCTCTCTTGATAGGACTAACCTGGTGAATTTCCTTTGTACTGCCTCCAATGTTACTCTGTCCTTTTTTTAGGTAAGGGAACCAAAACTGTGTACAGTGTTCCAGGTGAGTCCTCACCAACACCCTGTACAATTGCAATAAAACCTCCCTATTTTTAAACTCCACCCCCTATGCAATAACGGCCAAAATGCTGTTTGCCTTATGTGCTTTTTGGACCTGCCTGCTCGTTTTTGTGATTTATGCAATAGAATACCTAGATCCCTCTGTACTTCACTCACCTGCAGTTTCTCTCCATTTAGATAATCTGCCTTTTGATTCTTCTTATCGAAGTGCAAGACCTCAGACTTCCCATATTAAAACTCCATGAGCGAGTCACCCAATCTATCTATATCCCATTGCAGAATCACATTATCCTCATCACAACATGCCTTTCCACCTATTTTCATATCGTCGACAAATTTAGAAACCTTACATTCTGTTCCTTCCTTCAGGTCTTTAACGTAAATAGTGAACAATTGTGGGCCAAGACGGAGGTACTCCATTAGTTACATCTTTCCACTCTGAAAGGGAGCCATTTATTCCAACAAAAAAGGACGGTAGAAAGAGGGAAAATCGACTGTGGATATCTAAGGAAATAAGGTAGAGTATCAAATTGAAGGAAAAAGCATACAACTAAGTGGCAAAGATTAGTGGGAGACTAGAGGATAGGGAAATCTTTAGGGGGCAACAGAAAGCTACTAAAAAAGCTATAAAGAAGAGTAAAATAGATTGAGAGTAAACTTGCTCAGAATATAAAAACAGATAGTAAAATTTTCTACAAATATATAAAACAAAAAAGAGTAGCTAGGATAAATATTGGTCCTTCAGAGGATGAGAAGGGAGATTTAATAATGAAAGATGAGGAAACGTCTGAGGAACTGAACAGTTTTTTTGGGTTGGTCTTCACAGTGGGAGACACAAATAACATGCCAGCGACTGATAGAAATTAGGCTATGACAGGTGAGGACCTTGAGATGATTGTTATCACTAATGAGGTAGTGATGGGCAAGCTAATGGGGCTAAAGGTAGACAAGTCTCCTGACCCTGATGGAATACATCCCAGAATGCTAAAAGAGATGGCTAGGGAAATTGCAAATGCACTCGTGATAATTTACCAAAATTCACTAGACTCTGGGGTGGTCCCAGCAGATTGGAAATTAGCAAACGTGACACCATTGTTTAAAAAAGGAGGCAGGCAGAAAGCAGGTAATTATAGGCCAGTTAGCTTAACTTCCGTAGTAGGGAAGATGCTGGAATCTATCATCAAGGAAGAAATAGCGAGGCATCTGGATGGAAATTGTCCCATTGGACAGACGCAGCATGGATTCATAAACGGCAGGTCGTGCCTAACTAATTTGTTGGAATTTTTTGAGGACATTACCAGTGCGGGAGACAACGGGGAGCCAATGGGTGTGGTTGATCTGGATTTCCAGAAAGCTTTTGACAAGGTGCTCCACAAAAGGTTGCTGCGTTAAGGGTAAAGTAGTAACATGGATAGAGGATTGGATAATTAATAGAAAGCAAAGAGTGGGGATTAATGGGTGTTTCTCTGGTTGGCAAACAGTAGCTAGTGGTGTCCCTCAGGGATCAGTGTTGGGCCGACAATTGTTCACAATTTACATAGATGATTTGGAGTTGGGGACCAAGGGCAATGTGTCCAAGTTTGCAGATGACACTAAGATGAGAGGTAAAGCAAAAAGTGCAGAGGATACTGGAAGTCTGCAGAGGGGTTTGGATAGGTTAAGTGAATGGGCTAGGGTCTGGCAGATGGAATACAATATGGACAAATGTGAGGTTATCCATGTTGGTAGGAATAACAGCAAAAGGATTTATTATTTAAATGATAAAATATTAAAACATGCTGCTGTGCAGAGGACCTGGGTGTCCCAGTGCATGAGTCGCAAAAAGTTGGTTTACAGGTGATTAAGAAGGCGAATGGAGTTTTGTCCTTCATTGCTAGAGGGATGGAATTTAAGACTAGGGAGCTAATGCTGCAACTGGATGCGGTGTTAGTGAGGCCACACTTGGAATATTGTGTTCAGTTTTGGTCTCCTTACCTGAGAGAGGACGTACTGGCACTGGAGGGTGTGCAGAGAATATTCACAAGGTTAATCCCAGAGTTGAGGGGGTTGGATTACGAGGAGAGGTTGAGTAGACTGGGACCGTACTCGTTGGAATTTAGAAGGATGCGGGGGGATCTTATAGAAACATACAAAATTATGAAGGGAATAGATAGGATAGATGCTGGGAGGTTGTTTCCACTGGTGGGAGCAGGGCCGGCTCAAGGCACCGGCAACTCGGGCTGTTGCCCGGGGCGCCATGTGCTAGGGGGCGCCAGACTCGGGTCCCGCGCATGCGCAGTTGGGCCGGCGCCAACCAGCGCATGCGCGGTGGCCGCACTCCCCCAGTGTGGCCGCACTCCCCAGGCCTCCCTCCCCCCCCCCCCCCCCGGTCCGTCCCCTCGGTCCGCCCCCCCGCTCGGTCCGCTCCCCCCCCCGCCTCGGGTCCGCCCGCCCCGCCCCCCCCCTCGGGTCCGCCCGCCCCCCCCCCCCCCGGTCCGTCCCCTCGGTCCGCCCCCCCGCTCGGTCCACTCCCCCCCCCCCCCCCCCCCCCGGCCTCGGGTCCGCCCGCCCCGCCCCCCCCCTCGGGTCCGCCCCCCCCGCCGGGTCCGCCCCCCCCGCCGGGTCCGCCCCCCCCCCCGCCGGGTCCGCCCCCCCCCGCCGGGTCCGCCCCCCCCCCCGCCGGGTCCGCCCCCCCCCGCCGGGTCCGCCCCCCCCCCCGCCGGGTCCGCCCCCCCCGCCGGGTCCGCCCCCCCACTCGGGTTCGCCCCCCCCATTCGGGTCTCCCCCCCCCCCCCCCCCCCCCGCCCTCGGGTCCTCCCCCCCCCCCGCCCTCGGGTCCCCCCCCCGCCCTCGGGTCCCCGCCCCGCCCTCGGGCCCCCGCCCCGCCCTCGGGTCCCCCCCCCCCCCCGCCCTCGGGTCCCCCGCCCTCGGCCCCCCCCTCTCGGCCCCGCCCTCTCGCCCCTCCCCCCCCCTCCTCTCGGCCCCTCCCCCCCCTCCTCTCGGCCCCTCCCCCCCTCCCCTCTCGGCCCCTCCCCCCCTCCCCTCTCGGCCCCTCCCCCCCTCCCCTCTCGGCCCCCCCCCCTCCCCTCTCGGCCCCCCCCCCCCTCCCCTCTCGGCCCCCCCCCCTCTCGGCCCCGCGGCCCCCCTCGGCCCCGGCCCCGCTGGGGCTGGTTTAGCTCACTTGGCTAAATTGCTGGCTTTTAAAGCAGACCAAGCAGGCCAGCAGCACGGTTCGATCCCCGTACCAGCCTCCCCGGACAGGCGCCGGAATGTGGCGACTAGGGGCTTTTCACAGTAACTTCATTGAAGCCTACTCGTGACAATAAGCGATTTTCATTTCATTTTCAACAGCCATGATCGCATTGAATGGCGGAGCAGGCTCGAAGGGCCAGATGGCCTACTCCTGCTCCTAGTTCTTATGTTCTGTTTTCTATGTGATACCCAGTTTTCAATCCATGCTAACACGCTTCACCCAATTCTATGAGTCTTTTTACTTTTGTGCCACCTTGTCAAATGCCTTTTGGAAATGTAATTACATTACATCTACAAGTTACCTTCTATCTACTCTCCCTGTTACATCCTCAAACAAATTTTTCAAACATAATTTACCTTTCATAAAATCATGTTAACTCGGCTTGATGATATTCAGCTTTGCTAAATGATTAGCTATTTCCTCTTTGATTATTGACTCCAGCATCTTGCTGCAGATGGCTGTTGAGACCAAATCCCTGAGTGTCTTTAAGACAGACATAGATAAGTTCTTGATTAATAAGGGGATCAGGGGTTATGGGGAGAAGGCAGGACAATAGGGATGAGAAAAATATCAGCCACGATTGAATGGTGGAGTAGCCTCGATGGGCCGAGTGGCCTAATTCTGCTCCTATTACTTATGGTCTTGCCAATAATAGATGTTAAACTAACTGGCCTATAGATGCCTCACTTCTGCCTTTCTCTCTTTTTGAACAAGGGGGTCACATTGGTTGTTTTCCAATTTTCTGGTACCCTTGTGGAATTTAGCGAGATATGAAAAATTTCAACCAATGGGTCCATTAGCCCTGAGACCACTGGCATTAAACCACGAGTGTGCAGTTCATCGGGTCCTGATGACTTATCCATCTTTAGCCCCTTGAGTTTCTCTAATACTCTATCCCTTGCGATTAGGATTTTTGTAAGTTCTACTGTTATTTGAAATCGGGCCATCTGATATCTTGGACATTTGCAATTTCTTCCAAGGTGAAGACTGATGCAAAAATGTATTTTTCGCATATCCACCACTTCTTTGTTTGCTGTCATTATTTTACCAGCTTTGTTCAGTAGAGGTCCCACATTTACCTTAACTGCCCGCTTCCTGTTTATATATCTGTCAGTCACCTGAGGCCTGTTTAGTGGCACAAGGGTGTACATTGTATTCTTCTGTTTGAAGCTTAAATAGTGTGACTCATCTTGTTTAGCTGAGTTCTGTATAAAAGACAGACAGAAAGCACACTCAGAAGCTTTGCGCAGGTGAAGGAGACACAGCCTGAGTGCGTGAGACACGGCGAGAATGGGAATTGGAACTTGGTATTTTGGGCAGTGTGGTAGTTTGGCACGGAGTGGGAGGAGGTGCTGTTTCCCTTTTTGTTCTGTTTCCTTTGTTTGGCTTTGTAACTGGTAATCAGTAAGGAGAGATCCAGAGTGCATTCCGGGAAGAAGGGAGAAAACTAGGGAGCATCCTGGGAAGGTAGGTGATATAAAATCTTACTCCCAGGTTCCAATGGCCTTCATTTTCGGGAGGGAGAGAGAGCCGGGGTGCAGCTCGGGAACAGGTAAGTGATAGATATTCTGCTATTCTGAGTGATCCGACTGGGGGGGGGGGGGGGGGCAGAAATGTGACGTTACGGGAAAGCTGTGACCTGATTGGCTGATGGGGAATCTGCACTAAATTTAAAAATTGAATATTGTGAATTAATCATAATTTAGAGGGGTATTGAAGCCAGAGATCGGAGAGTACTGTATTTAGCATTTACATTTATAGTAGAAATCTAGTGCTAGGAAACATATAGTTAACAGTAATTTTTTTAACATTTATTTTAATTTAATTTACTAATTAATTAACGCAATGTCAATTAGAGGGGTACAGTGCTCTGACTGAGAGATGTGGCAGGTCCGGGAGGCTTCAAGCCCCAGATGGTTACATCTGCAGAAAGTGCACCTAGAGCTCCTCACAGACCACATGGTTCGGTTGGAGCAGCAGTTGGATGCACTTAGGAGCGTGCAGGTGGCGGGAAGCGTCATAAATAGCAGTTATATAAATGTGGTCGCACCTAAGGTGCAGGCAGAGAAATGGGTGACCACCTGAAGGGGCAGGCAGTCAGTGCAGGAATCCCCTGTGGTTGTCCCCCTCTCGAACAGATATACCCCTTTGGATACTTTCGTTGGCAATAGCCTATCAGGGGAAAACAGCAGCAGCCAGAGCCGTGCCACCACGTCTGGCTCTGATGTCCAGTAGGGAGGGTCAAAGTGCAGAAGAGCAATAGTCACAGGGGACTCTATAGTCAGGGGCACAGATAGCACTTCTGTTGACGTGAAAGAGACTCCAGGATGGTATGTTGCCTCCCTGGTGGCAGGGTCCAGGATGTCTCCGAACAGGTAGCGGGCATCCTGAAGGGGCAGGGCAAACAGGCAGAGGTCGTGGTACATATTGGGACTAACGACATAGGCAGGAAGGGGGTCCTGCAGCAGTAGTTCAGGGTGCTTGGCAGAAAGTTAAAAGACAGGACGTCAAGGGTTGTAATCTCGGGATTGCTCCCTGTGCCACGTGCCAGTGAGGCTAGAAATAGGAATATAGAGCAGCTAAACACGTGGCTAAACAGCTTGTGTAGGAGGGAGGGTTTCCGTTATCTGGACCTCTGGGAGCTCTTCTGGGGCAGGTGTGACCTGTATAAGAAGGACAGGTTGCATTTAAACTGGAGAGGCATAAATATCCTGGCTGCGAGGTTTGATAGTGTCACATGGGAGGGTTTAAACGAGTGTGGCAAGGGGGTGGAGCAATAGATCAGAAGGTGAACAAATTGAGGCATAACTAGGAAATAGGGCCACTATGGCTCTGAGGAAGAGCAGACAGGGAGATGTTGCTGAAAACAGTGGGACTGGTGGCCTGAAGTGTATATGTTTTAATGCAAGAAGTATAACCGGTAAGGCAGATGAACTTGGAGCTTGGATTAGTACTTGGAACTATGATATTGTTGCCATTACAGAGACCTGGTTGAGGGAAGGACAGGATTGGCAGCTAAACGTTCCAGGATTTAGATGTTTCGGGCGGGATAGAGGGGGGGGGGGGGTGTAAAAGGGGTGGCAGAATTGCGCTACTGGTTCGGGAGGATATAACAGCTGTATTTTGGGAAGACACCTCGGAGGGCAGCGAGGCTATATGGATAGAGATCTGGAATAAGAAGGGTGTAGTCACAATGTTGGGGGTTGATTACAGGTCTCCCAACGGGAGATAGAGGAGCAGATAGGTAGACAGATTTTGGAAAGAATTAAAAGCAACAGGGTTGTTGTGATGGGAGACTTCAACTTCCCTAATATTGACTGGGACTCACTTAGTGCTAGGGGCTTGGACAGGACAGAGTTTGTAAGGAGCATCCAGCAGGGCTTCTTAAAACAATATGTAGATAGTCCAACTAGGGAAGGGGTTGTACTGGACCTGGTATTGGGGAATGAGCTCGGCAAGGTGGTAAAAGTTTCAGTAGGGGAGCACTTTGGGAACAGTGACCACAATTCAGTAAGTTTTAAAGTGCTGGTGGACAAGGATAAGAGTGCTCCTAGGGTGAATATGCTAAATTGGGGGAAGGCTAATTATAACAATATTAGGCGGGAACTGAAGACCCTAGATTGGGGGCGGATGTTTGAGGGTATCAACATGTGACATGTGGGAGGCTTTCAAATGTCAGTTGAAAGGAATTCAGGACCGGCATGTTCCTGTGCGAAAGAAGGATAAATGCGGCACATTTTGGGAACCTTGGATAACGAGAGATACTGTAGGCCTCGTCAAAAAGTCAAAAGAGGTATTTGTCAGGGCTAGAAGGCTGGGAACAGACAAAGCCTGTGTGGAATATAAGGTAAGTAGGAAGGAACTTAAGCAAGGAGTCAGGAGATCTAAAAGGGGGTCACAAAAAGTCATTCGCAAGTAGGGTTAAGGAAAATCCCAAGGCTTTTACACGTACATAAAAAGCAGGAGGGTAGCCAGGGAAAGGGTTGGCCCACCGAAGGACAGGG